>NC_016090.4:28848873-29083758 GCF_000004515.6 Glycine max | reverse complement strand
GATTAGACGTAAATAAATACAAGTGGTAAAAGTTGTGTTTGATGTGCTAATAGATCATGATCTGTATTTTAGTGTTTGGTGTTTCAAACTATATCTCTCACAAACACCAATTAGTATAACATTGAAGTGTTGCAGTTAAAATCATCATTTAATATTTTACTTCTTAGATTCTATTTTGTAAAAATATTCTCCTGGGATCTATTGAAATCCTATAAAAAAATAAATGAAGTCCAAGATTTAAAAATGTTGATCTTCATCAAAAGGTACGCTTTGTTGTGTAGACCTGCTATGATGAAAGAAGTGATTTTCTGTTGAAATACTTGTCAAGCCAAACCTATTAGCAGTGACTCTCTGCATGAAGAAGAGACATGTATTTAATGCAAACATTAAATATCTCAACAGTGACAATTCATCAAATGAAAAACTTAAGTGAAAAATCAATTTGTTGAGAAACAGTAGACACTTGAAGATGACGACTACAAATAGAAGAAAATTTGAAAAACAAGACACACATCAATCTTGCGTGAAATATTCTTTTGTTCTTTTTTGTAAAGTTTTCTGTAAATTTTTATATAGATAAAAAAATTATAAGAACACCTTGTATACCTTGATAGAAAAGACTAAAGAAGTTAATGAAACTTGGTGGGTTACCAAAAAGTGGATGTAGCCTCACTGATGAAGACAAACCAGTATAAAACCGTGTATGTTCTTTTTTACTGCTTTCCTTTGTGTTTAATTAACAAAGGGTTTTGGATTTATTTTTAAATCTTATATATATTTTTTATCTATTAAGAAAATCGTTTCCTCGTTGTCTGATCAAACTTTTCACTATATCTCTTATCTATTTTAAGTAAAACTCTTATCAAACCATAACGTGTGTTTTTTTTAAAGAAAAAATTAAAATTTCTAAAAAATATAATTCAACCCTCCTTTTTATGTTATTTGCTTCTACATATTATACATACACACACATGTGTGTGTATAAAAGATTGTTTGATTCTATGAGGTGAAGTCATGTGACAACCTCATATTTATTTCCTCCTAATAATTCAATTAATTAGTGCATATTTTATATTTATTCTATTTCCGATAAAATCTTAAATCAATTATAATATATATTATTTTTTATAGAACATACAAGTGTAAAATTACTATATACTATATTTGTTCTATCTTTGAGTTATTCAGATTATTCAGGGGAACTAAACCAATTGAATTTTGAATCAATCTACTATATATATATATAGTCAAAATTAGATTTTGTTATACCAAATTTTTATATTGACGGATTGATTAGCCTAAAAATGTATGTTTGATTGATTAATCAATTACCTAAATATTACATAATTGATTAATTCAAATATTAACAAATATACATAAAGTGTTGATTTTAATGTGTCAAATTTTTATTCGGATTAATTATGAGATTTTTAATTTTTTTTAAGGATCAATGATACAGTTATAAAAAAAGAAATAAATTAAGTATTTTTCATAGAAGAAAGTCAAAAGAGAACATCCAAGATATTACTAAAGTGAAAGAAATCCTACTTAAGACAACACCTCAATAATAACAATTTTATGAAACATGTATATATAAAAATATATTTAAATATTTATTGACATACTAACATACAATCATTAAAATTTAAGCTAAATAATTAATAATATATTAAACTCAAAATAATATAAAAAATTACTCCTAAAAATCATAAAATATGGATTTAATATCATGCAAGGCATAGAAAACTAAGCTAGTATATAATATATGATGATGTTGAGAAAATGATTAAAAGAACATGATACTTTTTTTTATTAACTCGTTAAAAAAAGAATTTTTTATTAACATAAATAATTTAAAACTTTTCCTTTGCATATAAAGTGATTTTCTCTCTCTTAAAAGCATGTCTCGTGTAATCTTAATAAATTTTAATTAATAATAAAATAATCTATTAAAATATATTATTATAAGAGTTTAATAATTTAATTGTTATATATTGTTGGTATAAAGTTTTTTATATTGTCAATCAACCATAATCACAATTTATGAAATATAGGATTTTTCAAGAATGTTAGGATAAAATTTAAATTTTTTAAACATGTGACATTATGTGATTCATTAACAATGTAAAAAATCATATATCTTAAATGAATAAGGAAAAAAAGATAAAATATATTTTTGATACTTCTGAAATTTTCTAAATTTAATTTTAGTCTTTCAAAAAATTTTAGTCCTATTTTGGTCTTTCAAATTTGAAAATATTTCACTTTTGATCCTTAAAATCGTTAAAATTATCATTTAGAGTAAATTATACTAATCTTTCCTAAGGTTTACACATACTACACTTGATATTCTTCCCTAACGGTGTTAACTTTCTGTTAAAAAAATTACATGAAAAATTAATAATCCTTCGTTTAGGTTATACCTATTTTACCCATTCATTCAACCTCCATCTTCTTTCTTCTACCTCCTGCTGTCAAGTTTTGAAACCACTGCACTCAAATATGAAACTCAACATCACTTAGATTTGATTTTAACCAGCACCACCACACTAGCCGCTTTACCTTTGCCAACAACACCACATTGTCACCGTCGTGCGATAATGATTCATCTTCTGAGACTTCCATCGCAAATTGACAGTGTTTGCATTGAATGGTCCACCTTCATTGTGTTTGTGAATGGTTGAAGTTGCACATATTGGGTCTTGATCATGAACACCGTCTTGGGTACTACAAGTGTTCTTTTTTTGTTGTTGTACACAGGGTTGGCCCAACGGTAAAGCAATTGAAGCTTCAGTTTTAGGTCTACCAACATTTGTTATTAGTTTTTTAAAGTAAAAAAAGTCACACATGTTGCCTATAAGACCTCACATATCACTTTTTTCTTTAAAGTAAAAAAAAAAAAGTCTCTTAATTTTTGCTTTAGACCTCACTTTTTATTGGACTAATTCTGGGTGTACACTCATGTTTTTTGGGTTTTCTTATTTTGATAAATTTGAGATTCCATGAGAGATGATCTTTTGCTCCAGATTAAGGGTTTAGTGGTTGTGGGATTACAACTATTGTTTAGATTACTTCATTTGAAGTTGGGGGTGAAGAATTTTGGTCGATTTGAAAGAGAGGATAGACATAATTGGAATGAACCACTTTGTTGGTTGTGTTGGCCATCAATTTTTGGTCATGTTGGTTTATTTCACTCCAATTTGGTCATCCCCATAGCCTTTGTAAAATGAGCCCATTCTAGAACTATGATGGTTTGATTTCAAAATTGCAATATCATTCATGGATAAATGTAGAGTGTTGACAAATTTATTCTCGAAAGATGAAAATTCAAACTTTAGTCCTCGAAAGTGAAAAAACAACGACAAATTCATCCATCCATTAATTATCATCTATTACTGTTAATGAAAGAGCATACGTGCCCCGCCACAGAGGGACATAAATGTTACAAAAATGATTGCCAACATGACTGCTGAATAGGTTGGACTAAAATGTCATTAAGTTTCCATTAGTCTAATTTTCCAGACCCTAAATTTTGTTTCATTTAAGGGTAAAATATAATTTAATCTTCATCTTTTCCTCTTTTGTGATTGAAAATTTTGTAAAGATTGATACACTACTATAATGTTTTTTTGGGTACACTAATAGAATGTTTATTTTGGTACACTAATAGAATGTTTATTTTGAAAGTTTTCTATTGTGAGAGTAATAGGTAGTGATAAAATCAAGTAGAGTTTCATTTTTTTGTAAGGATTAAACTTAATGGCTCTGCATTTTTGTTTGTGCACTTTTGTTTGAGTCTCATATTTTGGGTAAGGTATTGTCACATTAGAAATTTTAGAACAACAAATAGATTATGTTTATTATTCAATATTATGCTTATTATTATGTTTGTTCTAACTTATGCTTGCCTCCCAATTTTTCTAAGGCCTTATTGTAATGTTATGCTTGCAATGATAAAAAAGGATGGGGGAGATTAAGATTAAATTAAATTATATTTTATTCTTAATGAAACAAAATTTTGGGTATGACAAATTACTCAAATAGAAACTTACTAACATTTTGGTCTAATGAAAACTTATTGACATTTTGGTTCAATTTATTCAGTAGCTATGTTGGCAATTATTTCTGTGATATTTTCATCCATTTGTGCCTCGTAAGCTCTTTCGTTAACGGTAATGAACGAAAATTAACATATGGATGAATTTGTCGCGCTTTTTTTATTTTCGGGACTAAAATTTGAATATTAATCTTTCGAGGAAGAATTTGTTAATACTTTATACATTTAAAGACAAAAATAATTATTTATCTTGTCATTCATAATTTGCTCATGCTTTTAATTGTTAAATAAAAAAACCATTCAATGTTTTCTTTATTAACCTTGAGTTGAATAAAGACAATTGACTTATCAAGGATTTCATACTACTTATTAATACGTTACAACAATTCTTTTGTCATTTAGTATTTAAATAGGTTACAACAATTGAATCATATAATTATACATAAATAATTAAAATTTAATGTAAAAAAGTCACTATTTTTTAAGTGATCATATTATATTAAATTTTGATCGTTTATATTTAATTATATGATTCAAATTTAATTATTTCACTCCTATAAAATAACTTTATGATGTCATATATATATATATATATATTCATTTAATACCTTATTAAAACACAAAATGAAAGTCTACCTATTTAATAGTTACACATTTTGTAATATATATTTAATACATTATATATATATATATGTTTATTTTTTAAAAAAAGTAAGAAAATTATTAAAAGAATATAAGACATTTTTTTATCTATATAAATAATTTTAAAAATTTCCTTTGCATATAAAGAAGGTCTCTTTTTTTCTTTTTTCTTTTTAAATGTTTCTTTTTGTTTGATCAGTAAGAATTGAAAATGATACTATGATTTACGACACCCATATACTTTACTTAAAAAACATGCCTAATATAATATTACAAAATTTAGTAAATTAAAATTAATAATAAAATAATCGATTAAAAATACATTATTATATCTAAGATGAATATACACATAAAGAAAATACCTAAGATGAATATTGTGATTAATGGCAACAAAAAGAAAAAAAGAAGAAGCAAAAAAACAAAGAAACATAGTTGAAAAAGAGTTGGCGGGGCAGGGAGGGAAACAAAATTACAAAACCCTCCAAACCAAAAATCCAAAACTCCCACAATAAAAAAGAAATAGAAAAGGAAAAAAAATCTTAAACAAAAAAGGGCACGAAAAAGGGAAAAAGGGGCGAATGAAGAAAAGCGTTAAATAAAAAACCGGAGCGATGGATCACACTTTTTGATATTAGATTGACACCTCATCACCTCAGAGTGTACACATTTTTTGGTGCTTCCTCCTCTGTCTCAAGCTGAGGCTGTTTCTGTTGAGCTAAAGAAAAAAAAAAACTAAAACAGAAAGAAAAGAACACAGTTTCTTTCAAGGTTGTTCCTTTTCGATTCTTGTTACGTTTTTATTTGTTGTGATTGTTGCTGCAATGAAGGGTGGTGGTGGGAAGAGAAAGGCTGCTACCTCGGAGGCTCCGAACGATGTTGCTGCTGCTGCTGGTGGTGCTTCTGTTCCTTCTGATGGTGCTGATTTGGGTGTTGGAGACGGTGTTGGTGTGAAAGTTCAAAACTTTGAGGGAAACGAGGGTACCCAGTTGCGGAAAACTGAAGAAGAAAAAGAAGAGCCCAACGTGGAGGGTGATGATGAAGGAGAAGAAGAAGAAGATTATGCTGAGGGAGAGGAAGAATATGAAGAAGGAGAAAATGGTGGTGCTGCTGTTGCTCAAGGGGGACGACAAGGTTTTCCTGTTCTTGGTGAGAATTTCTTTGAGGTTCAGGCTATTCGTCGTAAGAGGGTGCGCAAGGTAAAAAGAAGTTCCCTCCTTTTTATATTTCGTGGTTCTTGATTTTGTTTCTTTTTCCACTGTAATGGGGTTTTTTTAGCTATTTTTTTATTGGCCTAGCTTTATCCGTGATGGGGATTTTTTTTCTTCTGGTTATTGTTTTGGTCTAATGGGTGTGCCTGTTCTTGTAGCTAACCTCTCATAGGCTTTGTTGTGTTGCTGTTCTTCGTATTCTTTGGCGATTGAGGGTTATGTTTTTTCCTTGTTTTGTGTTGGGTTGTGTCTGTGTGTATGTGTGTGTGTGTGTGTGTGTTTTTTTTTGTCTAGTTTAATCTGTAATGGGGGTTTTTTTCTGCTTATTTTTTTTGGTCTAATGGGGTCATGTAGCCTACCTCTCATAGTCTTTGTTTTTTCTTCTTTGGTGATTGAGGGTTATGTTTTTTCCTTGATTTGTGTTTTGTCTGTGTTTTTTTTTTTAATTGTAATGGGGATTTTTTTTCTAGTTATTTTTTTGCTTCAATGGGGGGTGCCCAGTTGCCGAATGACGTTGTGTCATTCATGTAGCCAACCTCCCCATAGGCCTTTTGTTGTTTTTCTTTTTCTTTGGTGATTGAGGGTTATGTTTTTTTCCTTGTTGTGTTGTGTCTGTATTTTTATTTTAAAATTATTTTATCTGTAATGGGGATATTTTTTTTCGAGTTATGTTTTTGGTCTAGTTTTATCTGTAATAGAGATTTTTTTTCCTAGTATTTTTTTTTTGCTGCTGTGGGGGTACCCTGTTTCTGAATGACGTTGTGTGATTCATGTAATTGATATCTGATTGTGGGATCTTTTTGCTGATGTTCTTCTTCCTTGGCCTGACTTGTTTTTTGTTTTTTGGGTTCTCCTTTATGACAATGTGGATTTCAAATGTTGCAAATAACAGGGTCAGGTGCAATACTTAATCAAATGGTGAGTAACCCCTTTTGCTCATTTGTCTTTTGTTCTTATTTTCTGGACTGGGTTGTGATGAAAAATAAGGATGTGACAATTGGTGTGGTGAAAGATAAGGATGTGACAATGGGTTGGAAGAGAGTGTGAATGTATGGATATCATTACTCAAAGGGTAAAGGGCCTAGTGTGAAAACTATATGTGTATTTTTGCTGATTTGTTTGTTTGTTTATCACTGAAGGAATGGGTGGCCTGAGACAGCCAACACATGGGAGCCTCCAGAAAATCTAGAGTCTGTTCCTGATGTTGTTGAAGCTTTTGAGGAGAGGTATTCCCTTTCTCTTCCATATAATTTTTTCGTTTTTTTGGACCTTGTGTTAAATTATGAGTAAGGATGTGAAAAGGCATATATTCCGTAATTCCGATTATAGTTTGTATTTGTGTTCTGTTTTGCTGCAATTGTGTGTAGGTTGCTTATAAACAGAGGTATAAAGATTATAATTACCTGAAACTGGTTGGATTTATTTTCTAGGTTGTGAAAATTGTCTGTTCACTTTTTTTTTTGTGGTTTTGAAGCTTGAAGTCAGGCAAACATCGGAAGCGCAAACGCAAGCATGTAGTGCATCATACTCAACCCAAGAAGCGGCTGGAGCGTTCTACCACTCCTTACAGCCTTCGGCGTTTTTCGACTGGTACAGCTGAGAACCATACACAGTCAGCTCCTCCTCTTATTGATCCTAGCCTTCCTAATATTCCCGCCTTCCCTCGTACTGTGCTGTTTTCTGATGATGTGGGAAATGGTGCTGAAGGCAGCAGTCTTAGAAAAGCCACACCCTCTAATGCTAACAGGTCTGCAAATGGTTCAGAACCAAATATTAAAAGGACTGAGGAAAATGATTATGATCCTGTGCTTAGTGAGCTTAAAACTATGACTGCCAATGGGAATGATACAGACAGGCTTGCAATACGGATTCCAGAAGCCAAGGGTTCTGGGCCTTCTGGCAGTAACGATCAAATGGATGCTAAATCAAAGGGGGTTTCCATGGAAACAAATGCAAGTGGCCGCTGCCGGGGATCCAAAAGGAGAAAATGTGGTTCCGTAAAGAGGTTCAAGAAAGAATTATATGCTAATGAGCCTGCTAATACAGAAAATCCAGTTGGCTTGCCTGTTAGTACAGCTGAGCCAGAACAAACAAGAGATGCTGGTAGTGGTGGTAATACTAATCATGCCAGACCTGCTAGCAATATTGTAAACATTATAAAGCCAGTAGGCTATTCAGCTTCAGTAGCCAGTGGAACGCAGGATGTTTTAGTAACCTTCGTGGCTTCAAAGTAAGTTACACTGCTATTAACACTAAATTTCATTGTGCTTTAGTTTTCAGAATATGCTTGCTAAGAATAATTGATTTTTACTCATGTTTATTATTTTAGTTATGTTTATTTTTTAGATATCTTTCTTCTGTGATACACCCTGTCTGTTTAGAAATGGAAAAGTGTTAGCTTTAGTTGTGAATGTCCATTCTTAAATAATGATTTTTTTTTGGTCCATGAAATTTTAGTCCTTATAACTGCTTTTTATTAAATTTTGTAGTGACAAAGTTGATCAAGCTTCTGGTTAATAAATGAGGCCAGGCACTGATATTTGCTATGCAACATCATTTACGTATATTTTAATTGATAAAACATGTACCTATATGATTGATATAGAAAGAAATGTTAATGTAGCTTGAAATTTATTGACTGGTTGAAGCATATTTTATTATTATTATTATATTTATTTTTGCTACAAGTTTTTTTTTGCTCAGCAAAGATAATATTATATATATTTAACTTAGAGTACCAGAGGTACTAAGTACAAAATAGAAGACACCATACAAAAGGTTCCACGATCAGACCTATATATTCTGAGAGAGAACCTTTTTATGCGTGCAATTCCTCTATTAGACCTTTTGCTACAAGTTAATGCTTGAATTCTATTATGCCCGTGAATTCTTGATAGAAAAGAGGAAATTGATGTAGTTGAGAAACTAAGATGTCTTCAATTCCTCTATTAGGGAAAAAGATTGTCCAACTGAATCTGATGCTCACAAATGCTAAAATATATTAAAAAATGAATCACATTCCTTCAAATTCTATGGTTCATCAACTAGATCATGATGGGCTTTGAGGAGACCCCACTCGATGATAGGACCTAACAATGCTCCATTGGGGTCCTAAGGGAAGCGAAGAAAGGGAAATGGGAGTGCGGAAGTGTTGTTTGCGCACACAAACATCAAGTGCCCAAGACAAGCCCATCCAACTTGGGTTTGCTATTGCTCATGACTTGTATTGCAGTTAGCTTGTTTGAGAATTGGTTTGATTAAGGAAATAACCTAGTGTTAGGGTAGGGTTAAAGCTCTGCTTCACTCCACCATCTCTAACTAGGCACTAGTAAGCAAGGAAAACAGTCCTATTGTGGAACTGGGAAAGAAAATATCTATAGTCTACATCATCGGTAGGGAAAGGAACCATTCAAATAAAGAAGTCACAAAAGGAAAGAATAAGGATTTGGATAAAGAGAAATGTCGAGTTTAGCGGTAATGTCATAAGCCAAAGCTAGACCATTGGAGTTTAGTGGTAATATCCATAATCAACATCATTGGTAAGGAAAGGAGCTGTTCAAATAAAGAAGTCACAAAAGGAAATAATAAGGATTTGGATAAAGAGAAATGTTGAGTTTAGTGGTAATGTCATAAGCCAAAGCTAGAGCATTGGAGTTTAGCCAAATAAGAGAAAAAAAGGTTTTGGAATGCATATTTTGAAACTAAATAATCAACCAAAGACCCCCACAATATTTACCCATGACATCGACTCCCACCACAATGGCAAGATTTTATCACAACCAAAAAATAAGTGAGATGCATCCTCCTCATGACTTCTGCAAAATGGGCAGCTAGCACCATTTATTTCCACACCTCTTCTTAAATTGTTCCTTGTAAGCAATTCATCTCGTATTAATCTTGCAGGCTGTCGGGTATCAGGAGGCAGCGTTGGCAGAGTTGGTGGATATCCATAACTAGGAGCATCTGGCACCATAGGAATAGGATTATCTTCTCAAATGACAATTTCAATGCCAACAAATTGATGGAGGATGCTATATTTCTTTGTTGGACATGGTTTAAAAACCTGGAAAAAGGATTCAACTTACCTTTCCATTACCGGTCCAGTAATATCAGGGATGCTTTTTGTAATGGGGGGGGGGGGGGGAGCATGCTATAGATATTGGGTAGTTATATACCAAGTTTACAGTCAGATGTATGGTAGCCTAATTCTTGTTAATTAACTTGTATTAGGATACCATACCTCTGCATATCTTGGTGCTGATGTGTATTTTGTACAGTACCTCTTGTACCGATGTTTATATCTAATATATTAGTATTTTTGCTGATAAAAAAAACTCCAAGCAAAGATTGAGGCTTTACTTGGGATTTTTAATTTCCATATTGCTTTAAACACTTCATCCCGAGTCAATGATAACAAGACTTTGTTGAGAAGTGTATAAGCATTTCCCACTGAATACTTCCCAATTGAATCCCCTCCCCAAGTCCAAGTGTCTTGTTGCTGCATTTGTACTACCAAACCCTGTATATCCTCCATAAAATTTGCAGCTGCAACTATTTCTCCTTCCAGAAAAAACCTCCTCCATTGGAGTTGCCATTCCTAACCTGTAGTTGTTGTTATCTCCATTTGCTGAACTTCTTGTTGTTGAGAAATCTGGTACAGTCTTGGGTACTTCTCCTTCAATGACACTCCATCCTCCTTCCAAGCTTCTTCCCAAAACAGCACCTTTGAATCACAACCTATTTTCCATTTTTTTTTGCTATTAAACCAGCTCCCTTCCTCCGTCAAATTGCAAATGAAGCTTAGGTCCCTCCACCATATAGATTCTCTGTTGGATCTTCTTGTCTCATCCAGATTCTGCCAACCTCTGTATTTTGAATTCAGAACATGTGCCCACAATTCACCTTAACGGTGAAACAGGTTCCAATGCCATTTCCCAAGTAAAGCATTGTTGAACTTCCTCAAATCCCTGATACCCAGGCCCCCTGCCTCTTTTGGCATACATACTGTTCCCCAGCTCACCTAGGCAATCTTCTTTTGTGATTTGAGTTTCCTCCCCACAAGAACCACCTCTATAGCTTTACCAGCCCGTCCACCACCTTCTTCGGCACCCTGAAAAAAGAGAAGTAGAAAATTGGGATTGAGTTCAAGACTGACTTTATCAAAGTCAGTATTCCCCCAAAAGAGATATTTTTGTTTCCATTTTGACAATTTTCTTTCACATTTTTTAACTATTGCATCCCATGTCTCACTATGCCTTGGGTTTGCCCCAATAGGGATACCCAAATAAGAAAAGGGTATTGACAACCTTCTGCAATTTAAGTAGCTGGCAGCATTGTTAATCCAATGTTCAGTTGTCCCAAATGCCCCAAAACTACTTTTGGCAAAATTAATCTTCAATCCCGACATTAATTCAAAACATCTCAGCATCATCTTGATTGCTTTGACATTCTCCATCGTCGCTGTCCCAAAGATTGTCGTTTGCATATTGTAATATGCTAATGTCTACATTATTACCCCCAACCTAAAGCCTTCAAATAGATTCCTTTCTTGTGCTTTCCTCATCAAATCGGTTGATCCCTAAGCTACAACGTTGAACAGGAAAGGGGCTAGTGGGTCCCCTTGCCTGAGACCTCTCTGAGGAATGAACTCAGCTGTTGGCTTCCATTGTTGACCAAAATAGAAATAGAAGCTGATTTCAGGCAACCTTTGATCCATGTAATCCATTTAGGACAGAAACCCACCCTCCTCATCATATACAAGAGAAACTCCTAGCATATTGACTCATATGCCTTTTTATAATCAACTTTGAACACAAGGCAGCTTTTATTTTGTCCTTTTTCTTCATCAACCACTTCGTTAGCTATAAGCACACTATGCAGCATATGTCTCCCTTCAACAAAAGCAGTTTGGCGTTTGTCAATGATGGTTGGCATGACCTTCTTCAATCTTCTAGAAAACACTTTGGCCACAATTTTATACATACTGCCTATTAATGATTTGCGCTAAGAATGATAACCTTGAACTCCATTTAATTATTACAATATTTATTATAGATCATTATTTGTTGTATATATTGTAGGCTACCACGATTGCAGCCTTATTGTGTGCAATTGACAGCTATGATTTTCAGAACTAGTCATGCGTTTTTCTTTGTATATATGTATAACCTTGAACTTGTCCTATTTGATTACTGCACTACTTTATTCTGTTGCTCACTCATTTAATGCATGTATTCTACCAAAATAAAGGCTTCACAAACTCAGATTTAACAGAACACATGCTCCTATAGTTTATGTTTTTAGTTATTGGTCATGAATATGTGCTTTATAATATGCTTTTGTTAGTTGCATATTCAATGTTTTATTATTGACACCATGAATCTTACAATTCACGATACAATTTAATTCACGATTTGAATCCTGATTCAACTATCATGGAGGGGATTGATCTATATTGAAAATTTTAAGCTAATAAATAACTTGGATTGTATAAAGGAGAGCAACAAAGGAAGCAAAAGGCTTTTATTTATATCCAGATTCTAACTGCCACATAAGTTTGTTCAAAGTCATTGAGCAAATGTGCTTATTCTGTTTGCTTTTGGCATATATCACTTGATTCGGAGAGCCTAGGATTTCCTTTTCATTATTCAATTTTGTTCCTAAATGTGTATCCTTTACACCTCATTTATTTATATCAAGACTTTGCAGGTCTATTCCATGAGTGTATTCTAATTTCTATGAATTATTTAGTATTCATACAACATGCTTCTTCACCTAATGCTTATCTTGTCAACTTTGTAGGTCTGATGGAACAGAAGTGATGGTTGACAACAAGTATCTAAAAACATTTAATCCACTTCTTGTAATATCCTATACCTTCACATTATTACATTTAATTATCGGGTGTATTGTCTTTTTGGTCCCTCATCTTTTGTGGATTTCTGTTTTTAGTCTCAAATTTTTTGATTTGCTGATGTAAGTTTTGAGTAACTAAATCCAGTCAATAAACTTGAGGAACTGAAAATGGAAATCCACAAAGATGAGAGACCAAAAAGTTCATAAACCTTGATTATTTCCTCAATTCCTCGTTAAAATGTTGCTATGGCCTCTTTTCACCCAAACCTTGTATTTTTCATATGTTGCAGCTGATCAATTTCTATGAGCAGCATCTTCGCTACAGCCCTACATTGTGACCAAACAGAGGATAGAAGGTGCTTTTGAGTATGTAGTTAGGTTCGCACCATCGTATTTATTTAGTTGTGTTGAAGAATGCCTTACTTTTGTAGATGCAGAAGATAGTAAAGGGTAAGAAATGCATTGTTTGTTAGTTACATGTAGGTATGACTTTTTAGCCAATGGTTGTCGGTGTGGCTATATACTGTAATGCATGCTGATGGCATAAAGAACAATATATTTTAAATGCCTCAACACATGAGGATAGACAATAGTTTCGTCAAGAGTTAGTTAGTCAAGAAAGAAAAACTATTTTGGATGAATGTCAATTTTTATGGAAGTTCTTGGCTATTCCTGGGCGATTTGTGTTTGCCTATTGTATTTTGAATACTGATTGGTTGATTGATTGACATGATTCTAAAGGAAAATCCACAATTAACCGTTAAGGTGGATGTAGATTTTTTTTGGATGATGAAATGCTATGTTTCATCCAGTTTTCATCCCAACATGAGATGCAAGTTTGGTTGGAAAGTTTTAATTTATTTTATTTTTATATGCAGGACTCAGTATTCAGAAGTTATTTTGGTTTTGGATTTCTTATTAATCCAAGTTAAGCATTTCTAGCTTTTTGTTTACAGAGTAATTAAATTTGATTGATTATGTTTTTCAATCACATTTCATATAAGAATTTTCACGGGTGCAGAAAAGCGCGTGCAACTCTCACTTGTTATGGTCAGACATTATTATTAAGCACAAAGTAAGCAAGAGATTAACAAAAAAGAAAAGTCATATAATCTGAATAAGTTTGTGAAGTGATTACATATGCTATACTTTAATTATAATTAAATGCAATTTATGGGCTACGGCTCGTTGACTGCTTAGTATGTGATCATCCTTAGTTAAACATACATCCTCTAATTATTACATATACCTCTCTTTTCTATTTCTTTGTCATTAAATTTACTTAAATAACCCAATCCCTTAGTCCCTCCCATCTAAATATTAGAAAAAAATGCATGCTGAGGTCAATTTAGAGAGGCCAATACTTGAGGCAATTATTAAACCAAAGTCAGATCCAATTTGGACTGGTAAATTGAACAAAGTTGCAGAACTTAATTTTAATTGATCTGTAATGACCTAGGCTAATTGATGAAATACTGATAAATGATAAAATTTGTGGTTTAAAACAGAGGGGGGTTTGGTTTTGTGAGGTTTTTTTTCTTTTTCTTTTTTATTTTTTTTATCCAGAGTATTTGAACACGGGTTCAGCAGGTTTATAACATTTATAAATATCTTATCCAACCAATTAAGTTAGGCCTCTTTAGTGTTTTGTGAGATTCTTTAATGGTAGATACTGTGTAAGTTTTATAACAATCCACAATGGAAAACTAAATCTATTTAAATAGGAGTTTTGTCAGTTTAGAGGATTTAACATGAAATATATTTGGGTATCATGAGATTTAACACCTACACTCTGATTACTTTTTTAACTTAAGCATAAGGTGGTTCTTGTTAACAAGATTAATGATATATAGACAAACATAATAACATTAATCTTGTTTCATTGGATCATCCGGGAATCTTAATCCGGAAACTAAATTAATGTCTTTTTCTTTTCAAGTTCATGAAAAACAAATCTTGTTTAGAGAAAATGTAAAAACATTACCATTGTGTTGAATAAGATGATCTTCATCATCCAATAGAATCTTTGAACAAAATTGACCGTTTTGGTTTTTCAGGTAAAAGTAGAGATAAACAAAAAAAAAAAATAAATTGTGGTTGGCATCCAATTTCCTTGTGTTAATAATATCATATTATATTGCGTCTTGAGAAAATGATAGAAACTCGAAAAGTGGTCTTTACATGAGACGTACAGTTGGGATAGCTCAACCAATTATTAGACAAATGTCACCAAATAAAGGAACAAACTTTATGTCATTCCTATCTGCAAAATAACCTTCCAATGCAATTCTCTTATAAATTGCATTTCAATTCTTCTTTGAACATTGTAATAACATAGTCACATGTTAGTGTGTTAAGATGGAAAGGGGGCCATCACCACTAATGCCTTCTCTATTCTTGCTTTGCTTGGGATTCCTAATCTACTGGCCTAGTTTGTTTTCCATTTTAGACACATTATTAACTTCATTGCAATGGATATCAGAAGTTGATGAAAAAAGTGTTGCAACCTTAATCTTGGTTCTTCTTGTTCTTTTAGTATATGCATTTATTCACTTGCCTTCTTCATTTCCCTTTAGCAAATCATCTTATGGTATAAACCGTCACGTCAGCATCTCAAGCCATGATTATGCTGGATTTGAGTTCGGCTTGGGAACATTGCTCTTATTTTTGCTTTTCATTCTTTTGTATAATCTATTTTGACACCATAGACTCTTAATTGTTATAAATCTCTCTTTGCGCTGTAATGTTTAATGCACTAAATTTTTTCACAACGATCCACCACAAGAGAATTGATATTTTAGTAGCATTTTTGTGTGTGTGCATCTTGGCTCGGGCTTACTGATTTGCTCGAATTCTCAATTATACTTGCGCTGCTGCAGGTTGCTAAACGTAGTGCAAGTTTGAAATTTTATACTGAAAAGTAGGTATTGATTGCCTGAACTTCCTTTGCCTCAATCCATGTGAAAGAAATAGTTGGAGATATAAAGTTGATTGACCGGTTAAGAAAGAAAAAAAAGAAGGAAATATCACATAATTGATTACTCATGTTAACAAAAATTAATAAATTAATAATTAATATTTTTCAATAAAAATAAAAAATGTCTCTAATCCTATGTTTGGTAGAAAGAAAAGAAAACAAAAAAGACTAAAGGAAAATTTGAAATTTTAATCGGAGAGAAAGTAAAAGGAAAGAAGATTTTATATTTTTATTTATTGAAATCAGCTTTTTTTTTCTTTAACCAAACAAAGGAAAATATATCGTTATACTTGTTTTCTTTCTTCTCACTTTCACACTCCTTCCATACGGATCCCAAATATTCAAAATGATTTTTAAGTTTGATTAATGGAAAACGGTCTCCTGCTTGCTCTGTGGCGCCTGCATTCCACCCTGTGGAATATGATGTATTTATCAAACGGTTTCTAGTTTTATTATGTGAGTGCTGCATTGTAAACAATTTACGTGTCTAACTTCAATCTATTTCAGTGTACAAAATATAAGATGAGAACAATTTTTCCGTAGGGTTTTGTTTAAAAATGTAAAAGACGTGACTTCACCCATCAATTTGAAGTCTTCTGATGTGTGTTCTCCCTTTTTGATAAAACTAGTTGGATAACCTGTGAGATACAGGGATAATATTATTTATGTTTTATTGTTATTGTGAATATATAAGAAATATTGATAAATATTATTATAAACATTTAAGAGATTAAATTGTTAGAATTATACA
Organism: Glycine max; assembly: GCF_000004515.6. Classification (NCBI taxonomy): domain Eukaryota; kingdom Viridiplantae; phylum Streptophyta; class Magnoliopsida; order Fabales; family Fabaceae; genus Glycine; species Glycine max. The sequence continues at coordinate 29,067,268 of NC_016090.4, read as the reverse complement.
AGGTTTATTATTTATATTAACAAAATTTATTTATAGATATAACTGACGCAAGTAAAATAAAATCTTAAATGCAACTGAAAAGATAATAAATAAAAATTGATTTTATATATTGACTTCACAAAATTTACAAATGTAAAGTGTTATATATTTGAATTATATTAATGTATGATATCGGAATAATAATAATTGTTAAAAAATAATAACTAGTATAAATGGTTAGCAAATTTGTCTCTTTGAGAATTGAGATGTAGCCCAAAAAGATATAAAGTCAACAAATAAAACTTGACTATTGAAATGAAATAAAATTGGAAAGCTTTCATTAAGATCACGGTTATTATTAACACAACAATGGAAACTCGAGTCACTTGTGATCATTACATGTTCAATATAATAATTCATTTTTCCAATTTATTCTCAGCATATCCAACTAATAATATTGATATGAAGTTACTCTAACATTCAGATTTATGAATCAACTATAAAATTTGCAAGATTATAAATCCACAATTTTGGAGATAAGAACCAACAATTATAATCAACATTTTCATTTAGAAGTATGATTGATTACAAAAGCAAAACATCAAAATAGAGTTGAATCGATAAAAAATAGGCAATACGACCCATATAAAACTTGACATCACAACACACACAAAGATCTTAGAGCTTCCTTACATAATTATTAGAGCTCATAACACAAAGAAGGTTCTAATTTTCCCGCTATTATTGCGCAACATCCATCCCATGTCCAATAAAATATATACAAATAGCTATACTTTAGTGAGTATCCTTCAACACCACTACTATTAGAGTTGAGTGGCCTCCTTAATGCCAAAACTATGCACAGAAAATTCTTGGCTTGAGCAAGAGCAAGACTCTCAGGCATGTACATTGTTCACACAACTGACCAAACTTATTGCCACCATGCTGCAAAATAAGAAATGGGCACTTATAGTCACCAAAAGAAGTTTAAGGAAATGATTTGCTTTACCATTTCTTTCATTTAATTTGACGAAACAATGTTGATGAAAGAATAAGGAATATGCTAATCATTAACAAAAACTTAAGTAACCACATAGAAAGAACCAACAATATATTATATTACGATATAACAGGTCAACTGCACAACTAAAATTAAAACATAATACTCAAATATGACACACACATAACAAAATATAAGCTTAAGAAAATGCAAGTCGTCTAATATCGAAAATCTGAACAAAGCATAAAAGGGAACTTATTATATACAATAAAAAAACATGGAGAATATATAATAACTAAAGCAAAAATTGAAACTTGCACATGAATATGTCCAACTAGTTCTCACCATTGAACTAGCTAATTACATAGAAATACCAATAGAATGACAAACTTTGAATTCCCACTATAAAATAAGGACAAAATCCATCAGTATTTATTTTCAACACCTTGAAACTGATTGTCAGTCATATTGCTACTCAGAGTTCCAAAGAAATTGATACCATAATCACAAGCAAGTTCTTGAATTTTGAAAGTAGGTAAAACCTAGAGGAAAAAAATGAGAACTTTTGTATGTATCTATAGAGAATACTAACTAACTCTATATGCCACTTTTTTCAACCCTTTTAAAATTTGCTTTTGTTAGGTTCGATACCTACAAATTAAATGCGCCTTCAGCACTACCGGCCTTCCGTTAAATAAAGTAACATGTATAAATCTAACAATATATATATATATATATATATATATATATATATATATATATATATATATATCTTCAAAGAAGGAATGATAAAAACATATTGGAGAATATATATATAGAAAATTTGAACACAATAGAAAAGGAAACTAATTATAAATATAATAACTACAACAACACTCGAACCCTACATGAGGGATAGGTCCTCCTAGTTCTCACCCCCGATAATTAACTAAGAAGCAAATCAAAAGAGTTTGAAAAATCAATTTGTTACACTATGTAACTCTCTCTGATAAGCATGTAATCAAATCATAATGAGTAGTCGAGAACACCTTAAGTGGATCTGGCCAGTCATATTTCAATATCTTGTCTTTATAATCAATTTCTAATGAACCAATGAAAAAACAAATTTTCACGAAAACTTTGAGTTATGAATAATTTCATATATATATATATATATATGTACAACAAATAATTGCATATGTTGTGGTTACTGTGTTTTTTTATTTTCATTAGCATTCTCTACCATATTCAAAACATGCTCCTACTCTTAAACATCATCTTCATAAAATATTTTTTTTATTCTTTCAACGATAATAAATTTTCAAAAGTGCGGACCTACCAGGGTCAGAAGTTTTCTTCACACCATAATAGTTCACAGCTCTATCCTCAAGTGAATGCACCTTAACAAAAAATTCCCCCGATGGGACATAAGCAACCATCGTTCCATATGGCAGATTTGCATTTTTCCATTTTTCTTGAGTTGTTAGCATCTAAAAATTCTAAGTTGCTTTATCAAGTATTTCTGTGGCTACAGTAAAAAGTTTAAAAAATAGGAATGAGCATCAAGTGCAAATAGTATATTGTGCATCCCCAGAGTTGGATGAACTTGTAGCCAAATTGAATAAATCACTCCTACCAAAATATATTTCCGTCATGGTTTCTTATCTGTAGAAAGTTGTTCTTTTGGTGCAAATTGCTTCAATTTATGCCTCTTGGCAACTGGGTCTTTTGGCAACAGGTGGTGGCTAGAATGAACGAAAGCAAAATAAAATTATTAGAAGTGTAACCCAATCACTATTTGCATACACATAAACTATTGGACAACTATAAATGTAGCATATTACTTGATCAACCAAGCCATAGATTATTTGAAACCCACTTAATATAGATTTAAAAAAATAGATTATGGCTTCCTTCAACCCTACTTAATATTTTAGTAAATTGAAATTTTTGTCAAACCTATAAATTTAGAATTTGAAAAACAAAAAAAATTCAACCCATCTCCAGGGAAAAGCAGTGGATATATTTTATTATTCATTTATTGACCTGTATTATTTTCACATCCATTGCCATATAGTCTAGAATACCTCTAATCTTTAATCTTCCTTATCAGTGTCTTATTGTTGTGCCTATACCCAATATCACAGCTCAAATCTTCCTTAACAATGTCCTATTTCTGTGCTCAACATAGAAATTTTTGCTAACAAAATTCACTAGATCCCTTACTTAAGACAATATGATAAAATGGTCACCACAACCCCATAAACTATTTCTAAAAATTAAAGGTTGTTATAACTTATAACCCCAAAAGATGTAAACAAATGAAAGTGCTCAATGAACAAATGAAATTCCCAAAAGCCAACTTTGTCACAACAAACGTACCAAATACTTGCATATTGCTTCCTTGGGATGCAACACCAATTTATATATAAAATCAAACATTTGCCAGAAAATTATAAAGAAATAAATAACCATATGATAAAATGGTAACATGTTTGTTAGATCTCTAAATGAGATAGCTTCAACTACTTTGATAATCCTTTTCTAAGATGTATAAGAATTGCTATATATTTTCTTTAAAAAAGAGCAGAATATAAAAAAGAAGGGGAAGGAAAATTTAATTGATCAGAAAAGAAAGGGAATGAAAATGGTATATACAAAAGTTTAAATATTGGCTTATCTTGAGAATTATTGTAATCGATTACCTAATGCTCTATTACCAATATCAGAGTAGAGACTTGAACATATAAAAAGAAAAACAATTTTACCAAGAGCAAAAAATAAACACCCCAAGAAAATTAATTTTACCATTAAGACAAAAAAAATCTGAATTTAAACATATTGAACATATAACAGAAGAAGAACCATCTAGCAGGAGAAAAATGAATAGAAAGAGAGATTAAGAAGAGGGATTAAAAGAATTTAAGAACATGAAGCAAAAAAGATAACTTGGAGTTCATTTTTTTGCCTGGGCTCATCAACAAACAATGAAACCCATTTCTTTTTCTTGAGTGTAGGCTCAAATTCCCTTATTCTCAAAGAAACCAAAGTGAAAAACTTACATTCAACCCTTCACATGCTTCAATGAGTGAGGAAAAAAAATACATAGACAGAAAAAAAATATTTTGATTCAATTACAACAAAAGAGAAATCAAAATAAAAAGTTATCTCTATAAATAGATTCATACTGAGATTCCATTCTCAAACCAAGATATGAGAATTGTTGCTAGTGAAGCTACTCACGTTGTTGAAGTTGCTGGTGAAGTTGGTCGACGTTGGTTCGGGGAAGATTGGTGTTGTCATTTTCTTCGGAACTCAAACTGTTGCCTGTGCGTAGTGTATGAGCTTTAGAAATGGAAGAAAAAATTAGATGTCATACTAATTAATTCTATATAACTATCTTTAGCAAGTAAAATCATTCATAAATTAAAAATACTATAGTTTTAAAACAACATTCATAAAAATGGAATGTAATAACGAGTCTTTTAATACAATCTACTGATTATCATAATCTGAAGAGTGTTTGCCGTTGCATTTGTGCAAAAATATTTCATGCATCAGGTGGTAGGAATTGCATGACAATTGATTGAAATTGCTGAGCTTGCTGAGATTGTTGCTGAAATTGACGACTCATCCACTCATTTTCCTCCCTTGTTTGACAAATCTCCTCACTCTGTGCAAGTCGTTGTCTCAACTAAATAATTTGAACAACTACTTGATGTTTTTTTTTTCCGTGAGACTATTATCTCCACCTTGATAATCACGAGCAAGGTCTCCAGCCCCATAAAGTTGTCCCTTGGTCTTTCCACCATCAACTTTGGCCCAACACCGAGACGCACCACAAAAGCTTGCTGGTTTCAGTTCCTAAAATCCAACTCAAAACAAAAGCTCTTTGTGACGCAAACACCGTCAACCCTATAAAATTAAAAGGAAAAATGAAGGGTTCATTATTTATCAAACTGAACCACCACTAGAAGAGTGGAAATTGGAAAAATGATTTAGTTCCAAACACAAGTAAAATAAAAAACAACAACCAGCCTGAATGATAAAAGGATATGTAAGGTTTTAACAATCATGCCATAAAAAAAAATTGCATAAAAATAAATAAGGAACTCTCTAAAATAAGAAGCCTCAGAACCTAAGTGTTGCTTGAGAGGGCACATGACATGTTCACTCAAAAGACCCGCAAGATGTGATTTTCACCTTTCTCCATTGCATTAACACTTGTGTCATTTCTCCTTCCATTGCTAATTGTAATTAGAAGACATTTGAATTAAAACAAGCACTACTAAAAAATATACATTTAACATCGCTAGGTTAACATCGGTTTTCAGAAAAATCGATGTTAGAACAAATGCGATGACATATTTGTAATTAAGACAAGTTTATTAACGTCGATTTTCGAAAAAACCGATGTTAACTAGTTAATGTTAACATCAGTTTTTGGAAAAACCGATGTTAACATTAATTCGTTAACATGAGTTTCATAAAAACTGATGTTAAGTTTAGAACCTTAACATCAATTATTCAAAAACCGATGTTAACATCAAATACTTAACAATAGTTTTCTAGAAACCGATGTTAACATGAAATCGATAACATCGGTTTTTTAGAAAACCAATGTTAACCAATATTTGTTAACATCGGTTTTCTTTAAAAAATCGATGTTGTGTTATAAATAACTTAAAACCCAAAACCCTTAATTCCCTCCCGCGCGCTCTGTCTGAGAAAGCTTTTCTCCCTCACCATTTGTGACTTTGCTTCAATCTCAGAAAGCTTTTCTCCCTCACCTCGTCATTTGCGACCTATCACCGTCATTTGCAACCTCACCATCCATTTGTCTCCTGGTCACCATTGTCACCACTGAACTGCTCCACGAGTTGGGCTTCGTCATTGTCGTGTGTTTGAGCATTCATTGGAGTTTGACATCAACGATTGAAGCTGCGGCTACCGCAAAGGGCTTCATCTCTGCCGCTATTGAGGTACGTCACTGCAACCTGTGTGTGTTTCCATTCACTCTCAGTCATCAATTCTTGGAATGTTTGTGTCACTGTGTTTTGAGAGAATGGTTGTCCACGGAAATGCTGTTAGTTTTGAAAAAATAGTAGCTTTGTTCACTTGGTTACACAGAATGATCACTGTACAGGGTTTCCATAACCCTATTTTATTATTCTATTTTTTTTTGCTATAATCAATCATAACATTAATCACTCCCCTTATCAGTATCTCTCTGTTGGCCAAATAGTTTTTTTTCCTAAAATTTGCAATTTTTTTTACATAAAAATATACCTATAACAACCACCACTACTACTGCTCACTAGAAATGGAGTAAACAGACATCCTCATCTCCATTACTTTTTGTGGGAATTGGAGTGCAAGTAGCTCACAAAAGTAGGACTTTTGGCTGGCCTATACTCTGGTAGCAACCTACCAGACTTGTACCTCACTCCACATGCATTGAATATTGTCTTTGGACCTAATGGTTCTGCCCTCCTCTATGTGGTCCTCGGAGCCAACCAATGTGTGCACCTTCTTGGCATTGGTTGTTGTTGACCATTGCTACACTCATCAAGTTCAGAGTCCCTAAAGCTTATTTCCTTGCTCACATTAATAATCACTTTTTCTTCATCCTCTTTGGTCATGATCACAACCTCTTCTTGTTGCTCCTCATTATCCTTTGGCTTTGGCATGATGAGTTCACTGTCTGCCAACCAATAAGCCTGTTTGAGTAGGGAGGGTCAGAACACAAGGCCTCATTTTGAGGGTTCAAGTGGTGTGACCATATGCTTAGAGGGTCTTTGTTGGTTCTTGGTGCTGAAAGCCTCTTCCTTTTGCTCCTTGGCTTCCCTGGCACAACAAAGTTTTGCAAATGTAGCTCATTTTGTTGTTGAGGTCTCTTCAAAGAAGGGTTAATGCTTGTGCTTGGGCTTTTTGTACTTGTAGTCTTAACACCAACAGGTACCAAGACATAGCTTGGTGGGCTTGAAAAATAGTCTTAAACAAATTCTGAAAGCCACTCCAACTCAACATCTACTTGCTGCACATTTTTATTTGAAAGAAATCCAAAATTTAGCATGAATAATAAAACAAAAAAGGACTATATCAACACTTAAATTAAATATACACCACAAAAGTATAACAAATATGGTATAATACTAAAGCTTCAAACTTGGTAAAAACAACCAGTTTCTCAAACGAAGAAAGAAAACATGACAGAAGAATTAACTTGCAAAGAACTAGGAGGGTGCAAGGGAAACTAATTAAGCTAGAACAGATAAGGTAGAAAAATGAACATTTTAAAGTGACACACTGACTCTATCACCCTGTAAAGCCAATCTCTAGTCTCAATGTGAACTCTCAATTTTTTAAATGACTTGCCAATACTACACAAAAACTGCACATAAATGTTTCCACACATACAAAAATAAACTTGATGCTATTGCTCACACATGCTTCAGTTAGAGCAGACTTCCATGCATGCACTTTGTCGATCTTGTCTTCAAATCGATGTTCATGCTTAAAGAATACTTCTGCATATGTCTCTTTCTGATTCCTAACAATTGATGGATCCACCTTATAGAAAACTGGGATCACAACCCTTCCATATCTCTTCTTGCAATCGAGTATCTTTGTGAGTTCATCCAAACACCATGTGGAAGATGCATAGTTCTCGGAGAAAACGAGATCATAAATCATAGATTCTTCTATTGAATCTATGTTGCTTTCATGCTCTACTGGGTTCATGTAATAAAGATGCATGTAATAAATTGCTTTGTGACACCATTAAGCTGTATTCACTCCTATCAATACTATAAATTTGTGAATATTTAAGTTAAGTTTGAATTTCTTTCAGGATTTAAAAGTTCTCAAATTTCCTTTGTTAATTTTTCTACATAAAGACATGGTATCTATATTAGTAAGAAATGATTGTACTAGCTTAGTGCATGTTTGGATTGAAGTTAGAAATGTTGTGTGCCTGTTTGAATGCAAGTCTAACAGATAAAAATAAAATGAAAGTAAAAGTAAAGATCCAAACATGCATACTTTCTTAGACTTGCATACTTTCTCATGCATACTTTCTTAGTAATAACTGTGAATCTTAGTGGTTGGGAGGGGGGGTTGGATAGCTAGATAAGAGAGGTAAGGAGAATGATTAGACTGTGTATCTAACTTGTTTTCGATTCTCATTATCATGCAAAATATTGTCTTCATATAGGAATAAGAATCCAATTTTACAACTAATAAAGAATATAACATACAATGTAGCTTTGGAAAAACTTACATTCTCTTTGTCTGCCACTTCAATACCTCAATGGTTATCTCTGCCTCTTTCTGTTTGTCTGCCAATTCTACTTTACATGATTTGCTTATATAGACTTTAGTGCTAATTGTTTCCTATTAATTTTTCATACAAGGCATAAAAAAAAGATTTTGATTCTAAGAGAATTACAAAATAGCAGATAGGATAATCTTCTAGAGCCAATGTCCTCTTGCCATGTCATCATTCTCTTGGTTGGACTTCCTAGACGTAATCTTGCAGATATTGAGGTTTGTTTGCTACCTTCTTTGGCCTGTGATTCATATCTATGCTTTGTATGCTTTGCTATGCTGATGATTTTGTTGGTGATAATTGCTATTGTTATATGGTGAAATTGATTCGGTGATTTTGTACGAAATCCAAAAACCCAGTCAAAAACAAGGTAAGGAATAGAAAGATTACTTCATGAATATAATAGCCACAATAAAGTTGTACGGTGCAGGAGTCAAAATTCAATGATTAAAATCTCTTAGCCAAAAGAAATTAGAAAACAAAAACATTGAATAAAACTACCAAGCACTCAAGTCTATTCATCCAAAAGGGGTTTAAGCAGCAATTGCTTGCTGGGTGGCAATCCTTTTCCTAGCTTCTTTAATGATTGATAGATTAATACCCTTACCCTTGGGCAGTGATATCCATGGCTTTGTGCCCTTTCCAATAGTGAACACATTGCCCATGCGAGTAGCAAATTCATGTCCAGTGGAATCCTGCACGTGAATTGTCTCAAAGCTACCCTTATGCTTCTCCCTGTTGTTGATTACTCCAACACGCCCCCTGTTTCTTCCACCTGTTCGGGTATGGGATACCTTTTCTGGCCAAACTACATTGACCTAACCTTGCAGAGCTTCAACTACCATTTACACAAAGAATACATGTTAAACCATAGCCATTAAGTAGGAAAATTGCAACTCAAAAATTCAAGCAATCAAATATACAAGTCCTGAAATAAAAAATTTTAAAGGTTCATTAGCATCAATATATTTGTTAGTCTATTTACACAAGAACCGAAGACAACAAAGCTAGAGTCAACTACACAATAGTATAATAATACATAGGTTGCAAATGAATCAGAATATTCATCCCCGACAGAATGGAGCCAGGTGGGAGCTTCTGCAACTAATTTGGTTAGCTAAACTCAAGTTCACATTTCACCATAACCCACTCACAAGCCATTGGAGAATGTTAGAAATACTGGTTAACATTTCCATCCTAACTCTTTTCTCTATATCTCAACCACCTCACTCCCAATTTGAAGCTTAAAAAGAAGTTAGTACCAACCTTTCTTTCTGTTACACTGCAGATTTTCTAAACCACTAGCTCTTCTCATCCATCAACAAGAGATGGAAGGCATAGACATCTTTTATGCATCACAGTCCTCAACAGCTATATGTCTTAGCATGGATCAACCCTCTTCCTCCTATTCCTCTTCCATTTCCAACACTGCAGAATTTGGTGGCAGAGCCATTGAACGCCACAACCTCATCATCACAGATCCTAGAAGAACCCCCTCAAGAGACCTCATTTCCCCTAGCTCTTTTTCTCAGTCCCCCATTGAGCCCAAACCTTTGCATGATCATCTCCAAAAGACAAAGAACAACTTTGAATGCTTTGAAACATGGCTAAGAGCTTATTCTTTTAAAAAGAAGAAAAATATATCATTATTAAAAACAAATATAATTACCCAAGAATGCACTTCAGGCCAGATCATAAATCTGGCAACAAATATAATTGATGCTGCCACGATAGAAGGCAAGAATGTTAAACAATCATAGTCCAGCAAGCTTATCTCAGCAAGGTAGCCAACCAAAAATTCAATCTACAAATTTGGTGTATGAAAATAATAAGAAAATTAGTAAACAAGACAATAAAGCTTTTAAGACAATCAAGAAGAAGAGTAGGTAGAGGCGTAGAGTAGTTCAACTCACTTTTTGGTTCTCAGAATGATGACACACCCAGTAACTGAAGTCTTGATTTGCTAATAGGATTAACAGACAAAAACATATCGATGTATGTGGCAAATCTGCCTACTCTTCAGATTAAGCAACAATAAAAGAAATATAAAACTACATGTCAGTAAAAGACTGTCAAATTAATCAACAATAAAAGTATAATCAATGAAGGTGAAAGCTGACCCTTCTTCTCTTGATAACAATGTCCCATCTCTCATAAGGGACCAAACAAACTTGTCCATCCCAACGACAATACTAGGGGGGAAACACAACCATAATCTCATGCACAACCATGTTATTGGATCTGTAGTCAGAAACTTGGCTACGCCCTTATTCACTTGTTTATTCCATTGTAGTTGAAAGGTTCATATGATTGGAAAATTTGATGTTTTTGTCATACAATTGCTTGTTACCAATTAATGTTTTTATTACTTGTTCACTGCCAATAATGACAACTGATATATGATATACAAATTGTGTTCATCATGAGCAAACCTTAGATTCCCGTTTGAGACTGAATGCAATGATTCTTGCGGACAGTTTGCATTAATCATTGTATTCAATCTCGAATTGTCCGTTTGGACAGTTTGGGGAGACTAATATTTTTATGGTAGATTCATGCGTTAAGGTTAAAATTATTTTGTTTAATTTGATGAAATTTCGGTATAATGCATTTCTAGTTGTTCTCTGAGTGCATACTTGATTATAGGGAAATTAATTTCACTGATTTCATGTCGTGTACTTGGAGACCAATGCCAAATGCTGCCAAAATTTTGTCAAATTTAACAAAATAGAATTAACCCTGACGTATGAAGCTACCATAAAAGTCTGTCTTCCTGAATGGGATAGGGCCACACCTATAATAAAAAAGTGATATTTTCATGCATCAAATAACTTTGTGAGTATCACGGAGTTATTACTTAGATGGATCGAAGTTGGATGAATGAAAGTCGCATCAGCCCAGAATATGAGGAAGGCGTGGAGCAGTTCTTGCAATTTGCTTCAGAAAGAGGTCAACTGGATGAAGATGGAAAATATTATTGTCCTTGCATCAATTGTTTGAACGGAAGACAACAAATAATGGATGACATACGAGAAAATATGATGCAATCCTCCCTAGGAAGGGACCAATCACTAGAGCCATGAGCAAGAGGCTCCAATAGGATTGGGCTAGAGCTGTTGAAGAAGGCCCTAGGGATCTCATGAACCTCAGGGTAGATTTCTGAGCCCACGGGCCAAGGTTGGGTCCAATTATCTTTGTACATATTAGAATAGGATGTCATTATATTTGGTCCTTGTATTTAGGGCTCCATAATATAGGTAGGGTACCTTAGAAATATAGGATTTTTCAGCCCTTGTATTTTAGGGCACCTAGACTAGTTTTTGTATTAGGGGTAGTTTTGTAATTTCATATGCACTAAGTGAATATTTGATGTGTGTTGGGAAATAAATTTAATTGAATTGGTAGAAGCCCAATCCAATTAAATTTTAGAGGGGGAGATGAGCATTTGCTTACTACACCCCATTGCCACATCATATAGTCACACTTTGTGCATGTCCTTCATGCTTTACATGCCTCATGACACTTAAGCACACTTAGTGGAGAATCTTGGAATTGATCTTGGATTAGTGGGCTGAACCATAACTAAAATTTAATTAGTGAAATTTTGGCTCCAAAGTTTGGCTCCACAAATTCAATTTCAAATTCAAGTGAAATTTGAATTGAAAATCAAATTTCCTTCCAATTTTGTGTGACACTTAGGCTATAAATAGAGGTCATGTGTGTGCATTTTTTCAACTTTGATCATTTGAAAATTAAACTTCAGATTTCAGAGCTCTTTTAGAGCACAAAATTTCGTGCTCTTTTCTTCCTCTCCCTTCATTCATCTCCTTCTTCCTCCCAACTCTTATCCATGGCCTCTTATGGTGGTGAGCTTCTTCTAGACTCATCTTCTCCTTGAAGTGGCGTCTCCTCTCTCTCTTCCTTCTCCATTCCGCTGCCATTCATCTTCCAAGAAGCAAAGGAATCCATTGATGAAGAAGATCCTAGGCCTATAAGCTCCAATGGAGCTTACATCAGAATCTGTTGTGTGATGGAATTAAGAGGAATTATACGACGTGGATATGGCATGGTGAAATGACAGACATGCAGATTAGGCCCCAATCCGAATCATTTGATGCAAAAATGGGAGATCGCTTGGAGGATATGATTCGTGACCTTGGACAAGAGTCTTTTCAGCAAGCCCATGCCCTTGTGTATGAAGGATTGCAGAGTGACTTAAAGAAGCCTTTGTATCTGGGCTGCAAGAATTCCTTGACGCTATTGTCTGTGGTGTTAAGCTTGGTTAATGTCAAGGCCAAATATGGGTGGAGTGACAAAAGCTTTAATTTACTGCTTGAAGTAGTGCACGATCTGCTTCCAGAGGAAAACACGTTGCCTAAAAGCTACTATTTGGCCAAGAAGATACTATGTCCGATGGGTATGGAGTATCAGAAGATTCATGCTTGCCCTAATGATTGCATACTGTACAGACATGAATTTGAAGAAATGTCCAAATGCCCTAGGTGTGGGGCATCACGGTACAAGGTGAAGGATGATAAGGAGTGCAGTTCTGATGAAAACTCAAAGAAGGGTCCTCCAGCGAAGGTGTTGTGGTATCTTCCCATCATTCCAAGGTTTAAGCATCTTTTTGCTAATGAAGACAACGCAAAAGACCTTACCTGGAATGCAAATGGGAGAAACTCTGATGGAATGGTCTATCATCCGGCTGATTCCTCCTAGTGGAAGAAGATTGATGGTTTGTATTCGGATTTCAGAAAAGAGGCAAGAAATCTTAGGCTTGGACTAGCCAGTGATGGAATGAATCCATATGGCAATTTAAGCACTCAACACAGTTCATAGCTAATTCTACTAGTAATTTACAATTTGCCTCCTTGGTTGTGCATGAAGCGAAAATACATGATGTTGTGTATGATGATATCGGGCCCAAGACAGTCAGGAAATGACATTGATGTTTATCTAAGTCCATTAATTGAAGACCTGACAAAGTTGTGGGACGAGGGGGGTTTTAGTGTTTGATTGATTTTGCAAGGAGACTTTTGAAATGCGTGCAATGCTTTTCTGTACCATTAATGACTTTCCAGCGTATGAGAATTTGAGAGGTTACAGTGTCAAGGGTCATCATGCATGCCCCATCTGTGAAGAAGACACAAGCTTCATACAACTGAAACATGGTAGAAAAATAGTGTACACCAGGCATCGCCGTTTTCTAAAACCTCATCACCCTTACAGACGATTGAAAAAAGCTTTTAATGGAAGTTAAGAGCACGAAACTGCGTCGATACCATTGACTGGTCAACAGGTCTTCTAGCGGATTGAACACCTGAATACTGTATCTGGAAATACCCTAAAGAAGGATGAAAGTAAGACTTGCATATGGAAGAAGAGGTCCATTTTCTTTGATCTTCTGTATTGGTCTGATCTAGATGTTAGACATTGTATCGATGTTATGCATGTAGAGAAAAATGTATGTGACAGTGTATACGATCGCAGTTGCATCCAAGGTTTGATGGGAAAAAAATATACTTGCCTCCAACTTGTCATACTTTGTCCAAAAAGGAGAAGATAAGTTTTTGTTAGTGTCTTCGTCGGGTCAAGGTCCCACAAGGATACTCTTCAAATATTAAGAGCCTTGTGCAGTTGAAGGAGCTTAAGCTTGTAGGGTTAAAGTCTCACGATTGTCACGTGTTGATGCAACAATTGTTAGCCGTGGCCATACGAGACATTTTTCCTAACAAAGTAAGGTTAGCCATAACTCGCCTGTGCTTTTTCTTCCATGACATATGTAGCAAAGTCCTTGATCCTGTCAAGTTTGATGACCTGCAAAATAAGGCTGCAATTATACTATGCTAGTTGGAGATGTATTTTCCTCCTGTTTTCTTTGACATCATGATTCACTTAATTGTTCATTTGGTCAGAGAAATCAAATGTTGTGGTCCTGTTTATTTGAGGTGGATGTACCCGGTTGAGAGATACATGAAGATCTTAAAAGGGTATGCAAAGAATCTACATCGTTCGGAAGCATCTATTGTTGAAAGTTACATTGCAGAAGAAGCCATTAAATTTTGTTCAGACTACATTGAAAAGGCTAAACCTGTTGGCCTTCCTGAGTCTCGGCATGACGACAGAGTGGGCAATAAGGGTTCAAGAGGACTGCATGTTATCACTCCAAGTGTAGAAGATTCGTTACAAGCTCACTTGTATGTATTGAACAACAATAATGAAGTTTTTCCATACATACTTCAACATGAAGCTTTAGTCAAACAAAATAATCTAAAAATGTCAAAGAACTGGGTCTTGAAAAAGCATAACAAGACTTTCTATGATTGGTTTAAAGATACAATCTTTGCTGATGAAAATGCTTCAGAAACATTAAGAAAGCTAGCAGATGGGCCTAAAAGAAATGTTATAACTTGGCAAGGATACAACATAAACAAGTAATCCTTTTACACAAAGGCACAAGACGACAAAAGTACAATACAAAACAGTGGGGTCACCCTAAGGGTTGAATCTCAACACTTCGTAAGTGTGCATGATGACAATCCCTGTGTAGCTTCCATCTCTTACTTTGGGTTCATTGATGAAATTTGGGAGCTTAACTATGCCAAATTTATTGTGTGTGTTTTCAAATGTAAATAGGTTGACAGCAACAACGGTGTATGCACCGATGATGTAGGATTTACGATGGTAGACCTAAAGAAACTAGCTTACTAGAATGATCCTTTCATCATGGCAGAACAAGCTAAACAAGTATTTTATGTGCAAGACCCTTGTGATGAAAGGTGGTGCGTGGTTCTACATAGGAAAACAATTGGTGTTAATATAGAAGATGATGATTCATACATCGACACTTATGTTATTCATTTGTCCACACAAATCACTCCTAATATCGTCGGAGAAGAAGAACCTGACGACGTTCATGCTAATTGTAATGGTCATGATGAAGGAGAATTAATTAACATTGTCTAATGTAATTTTCTAATTATGTATTTGATTTCGGTAAATTGATTTACATAACTCATACAGTGATTTTCTAATTACGTTAACTAACTCAAGTTTTTTTGTTTAAAGAACCATGACTACTCCACTTGTCTCGCCTCCTCCTCCTCCTCCTTCAGACGCATCAATGTCTCCGTCTACCGTGAAGCGGACACGCAAAACGACACAGCTACGATCGTTGGCCACTAGATTACCTGGTGCAGAGAGACCAGTGGTCAACGTTGATCCAGCTATCGGCAAGGTCGACGGTCCCCACAAGAAGAAATTAAGAACATATTTGGGGATTGTCGCCCGTGATAAGGTGGACGTCACATACGAGACCTAGAAGGAAGTCCCTGCTGCTCATAAGGATTTGATATGGGAGGATATTTAGGTATGTTAGTTTTCTTCTTTTATTTTCTTTAATAGCCAAAATTTATAGTTTACTTACAATAAAACCTAATTTTTTTTATTTTTCAGGCAGAATTTCAAATCCTTGAAGCTTTTGACAGTAGGACAAAGAAGAGAATTCTTCAGATTGTCGGCGAGAGGTGGAGGCAGTTTAAATCAGACTTGACCAAGAAATGGGCCCTTGTAGCCGACCAGGACGGTGTCGATGACACTGTCTGTGAAAAATACGGCATTAGCAAGGAGAAATGAGCCCAGTTTTGTCAGACACGCAGAGACCCTTCTTGGGAGGTATGTACTTTGTCATTTTAGTTGTTTTCCACAAAAGATTCACTCGTTATAATTCACTTAGCCACAATTTCATTAATTTTTGATTTTTGCAGGATGTGAGGAAAAAGGCACAAGCCATCTAGAAGCAAAACACTGCCCTCCATGTGTTGTCTCGTGGGGGTTATGAATATTTAGAACAAAAACTCATGGCTGAGAAGACAAAAAAGAAATAGAAGGAAGCTGCCCAGTCTGGAGGCACTGATGGCGTCATCGACCCTCCATCTCCCATTAGACGCCACGTGAAGTGGAAGATGGCCCGCACGAAGAAAACTGGGCAGATGATGTCTGAGGCAGCAAAAGAAATCGCTGACAAGATCGTAAGTCATTTTCAATTAACAATTGCAACTATCTTTGCTTTTTTTGTGAATGCCTTGGACAAATATATTTGTTATGTATAGGATTCTTTGGAGGAGCAGGCGTCATAGGGATCGTTCGTCCCCCATGGACATCAGGAAGTCTTGACTGCTGCCATTGGGCGAGCAGAGCACCCTGGCCGTGTCCGTGCTGCTGGAATCGGTATTACCATAAAGAAATATTTTGGATCGGCTCCACGAATGTCCTGCAACTCTTCCTCCCTGCCTCCTGAAGACCTACAATAGCTGACCCAACAAATCAGGGACCAGCTAGAGAAGTCAATCACAGAAAAAGGGACTCGGCAGCTGATGGCATCTTTAAGCCAGATGCAGTCCCAGTTTCAATCCCAGATGCAATCTCAAGGACTTGGACTGCCTCCAGAGCATATGGTTGGCCCCTCAGGTCCTCATGTCAGTACAAAGGAGAGTTGTGTTGACCCTGTTAGACAAGTGGCCTCAAATATCTTAAGAAGGGGGGTTGAATTAAGATATTGCAAACTATTTCCCCAATTAAAATTCTATTTCAATTTCAATGCAAGTTGCAAGTTCCCTTAAAAAATGAACTCTTAAATAATGATTCAAAAAGAACAATTTGAATATAAATATAAAGCAATAATAAATAAACGAGTTTAAGGGAAGAGAAAGTGCAAACTCAAATTTATACTAGTTTGGCCACACCCTTGTGCCTACGTTCAGTCCCCAAGCAACCCGCTTGAGAGTTTCACTATCTTGTAAAATTCTTTTACAAGTTCTGAACACACAAGGACAATCCTTCCTTTGTGTTTAGATTTCTTTACAACAAGAGACCCTCGGTCTCTCAATCCCCTTTGAGAATTTAGAAAGAAGAGAAGAATAAATCTCTCTTGAAAGAGATAGACTGTACAATTTGAGCACTCAATTAATTCCTTATTGAATTGCAAGTGTATTGGCCAAGGAATTCTTAAGAGGATGAAACATTTTTGCTTTTTGAGAGAATAAGACTTTTTGTTATGAAAAAATCTCAGCAGATTCGTGTTCCAAGTCACATATAAATAGACCTTTGGTGACCATGTGAAAACCATTTGAAAAGATGTGACTCTTGGAAATAATTTTCGAAAAATCTCCTCTGGTAATCGATTACAGGATTTGTGTAATCGATTACAGGTTTTAAAATTTGAATTAAAACATTTATTAACTGCTGGTAATCGATTACCAATATTGTGTAATTGATTACACAGTCTAAAATTTGAATTCAAATTTTAATAGTTGTTGTAAATCATTTTTGGCCACTGGTAATCGATTACATCCTCTGGTAATCGATTACCAGAGAGTAAATCTCTTGAAAAAGAATTTTTAACTTAAATTTCTTGGCCAAACCTTTTGCTATTTCAATTAGGAATTCCCTTCCTAAAATACTAGTGATCATCTTGATGTTGTGTCTTGTATTCTTGAATCATTGTCTTGAATTAAACTTGAAAAGCGCATTTGCATCAAATCATCATGATCATCATCAAAACATCAAAGTCATTTTCTTCTACAGACCCCTCAGGGAATGATCTTGAGACGGGTGACTCAGACAAGTGCGGGTTGTACATCGAAGCAAATCCTCCCCGCCTGGTTGCCTTAGGAAGAGTTTATGAGGGATCAACAGTTCACAAATTACTTAGTTGCCTGGCCAAGTGAAGGTTGGTGTTGAGGAGGTTAAAGATGCACAGGCTCCCGTTCCTGTACCCACTGATGAGGTTACCTTAGTGGGACAGACACTTAACACCTTCCTTGCTTGGTTGACACATCTTGTGGAGCCTTTATCAGAACATGTTTTTTACTTTGATTATATGCTTCTTTTTTTCAATTAATTTATTCAGCGTATTTATTTAACTATGTTTGATCAGTAGGCAACTGTTTCTCTAGCAAAACCTCCACAAAGGCCGGATCCTAAGGTCGATGATCCACTATATTTGATGGCATTGACCATCCCAAAGCTTTTCTTGAAGCCTTTCCAGGTTAACTGGGATGCTACCATGTTTTGGGTGTTTAATCCAGACTTCTCGTTGTGCATAAAGCACAAAGATCTCTCCGAAATTGTACACGGTGGTCAATGTCTCAGCATATCTATCATATAGTTGTGGATTCTGCAAGTCAATTTAGCTTACTGTTAATTACCTAAGTTATCGCTTTAAATTCATACATAATTATTTTTGTCTTAACAAAAACAAGCATCTGTCTGAAACAAGTATGCGAGAGGGGAATTCCGATGTGTATGGATTCCTCGAGCCACAGTCTATTCAGAGATTTGGGCAATCGCAGTTTGACTCTGAAAGTTACATCAAGAGTTGGATGCATAGTTCAAAATGTGATGTCTACCTTGGAGCCTACTTAAATGGGTGAGTCAAACAAAGCAACTGAATTTAAATAATGTATACTACTACAATAACCCATATTCATCTCCATTGCAGCGGACACTGGTAAATGGTAGTCATTCTGCCCAAGGAAAACCTTGTTGTCTGGTTTTGTTCCTTGCATAACAAGCCAGACAACTACCTTACAAGAATAATTAACAGGTCAATGTTGTTTTCAATACATTTGCATTGGAATTACTCAACAACATCAATTTTTAAATGTTCCTCGTATTCAATAGTGCTTTGAAAGGACTTGATGATAATCCACAGCCTAAATCCAAGGCTGCTGCTAGGTGGATTGTCGTTAAGGTACATGATTTAAATAAAACTTCTACTTATATATACTGCTTATGTGTATGTACACTAATTGTAGTTAACGTTTAATTAATATCCAAATTTCATTATGTATTTAGTGTAATAGACAAAAAGGAAGCATTGAGTGCGGCTATTACGTCATGCACTGGATGTCCACCATCATCTTAGGAAGTTTTAGGAATAACTGAGAAGCGGTAATTGTTTATTTCAAACAAAGTTGATTTTCTTATAATTGGTATTACATTTTTAATTTATTTTTTATTTGATCATGCAGTATTTTAACGATGCTAGACCATTGGGGCAAGAGAGATTAAAGGTACTTCGCATCCAGTGGGCACAATATTATCTCGGACTTAGAGATCAAACTTAGGATGTTAGGAACATTAGGATGTTAGGGAATTCATTTTAGCTTACTTAATAAGTTTACACTACTTGGTTTACAATTTTTCCAATTTGCTATGTCAATTGAACATTGAATGTTATTTATTGACAGTTCTTAATAAATCATTTATTCATATTTATCAATTCATAGTTTACTGTAGCTTTCTGCTAAAAACTGCTTGAAAGCAGAATGCAAATGATGTTTGCTGTGAATTGTGGTCTGAAATTGTTTTTTATAGGTTAAATTTTGGGTTTTTTTTTTTTTTTTGTAAAAATAGAAAGTGTATATAAAAAAAACCTTAAAACAACATCGGTTTTTGAAAAAATCGATGTTAACATACAACTTAACAAAACCTTAAAACTGATGTTAACATACAACTTAACATTGGTTCTTCAAAAAACTGATGTTATTTACGTATATTGACATCGGTTATTTGTAAAACCCGATGTTAATCTTCAAAACATTAAAATCGGTTTTTTTTATCTAAATAACCGATGTTATATATTAATAACTACACCAAAATAAGTGTATAAATGTTGATGTTAACGCGTACATTAACATCAGATTTCTAGAAAAACCGATGTTAACTTATACGTTGACATCGGTTTTACTTAAGAACCGATGTTAACGTAGAAGTTAACATCGGTTTGTTATACAGAACAGATGTTAACATAGAAGTTAACATTGGTTTTTATACAGAACCGATGTTAACGTATAAGTTAACATCGGTTTTTTTAGAAAACCGATGTTAATGTACGCGTTATCATAAAAATTTATACACTTATTTTGGTGTAGTTCTTAATATATAACATTGGTTATTTAGATAACTGATGTTAGTAGTTTTATGTTAACATCATTTTTTGAAAACCGATGTTAACCATAATACTTTCAACATCGTGAAAACTGATATTGGCCTCTATGTTGCTTTGTACACTGCACCACCATGCATCCATTACTAGTGCACTTAAAAAATTTATGTTATTCTCTATGTAGTTAATATATGCACCACCTTAATTATAAGTTTTCTCAAGTTTAACACTCAACAATTGGGTTCTTGAAGCTCCATTAGTCCCTACACACATGGCCAATCCTTGTTCTGATAGCTAAGAAGTCATAATAAATATGGAAGTCATTAATAACAAAATATATAATATCTTATCCTTAGACCTTGCTTCTAGTTCCATGTGTTTTACCCTTTCAGTCATGGCCTAGAGAACATGATGAAAAATTAAGATTAGTAATGTTTCAAAAATTATAAAAGTATTTCTAATTTATATTTAAACACTTACAAGGAAACCTTATCTTCGTGAAGGTAGCGATCCCGTGGTATATATATCCCATTCTTTTCTCCTATTGCATACACCTCTATATAATGGTTAGGGGAAATTATCAATGGTGTCAAAAGACTGGAATTGAAACACCATATAATGCCAAAGAGAACCTAATATCAGAATTGAAACTACTACTATACAATCCCTTTGGCATTCCCAAGTACTTGCAAGAGTAAAGAACCAACTCTTGGATTAGTTGTTAAATCATGAAATTAACATAATTTTAAGCAAATATCAAGATTTGGCTCTAAGACTTGGTCTGTCTTTCCCTTTTGTTTCCTACTCTTTTTATATGCCTAAGATAGCTTACTTTTCACGCTGACTTCGCGCAGACTTTCACGCTAAGCGCACCTTTGGGCTTCTTCGTGGGCTTTCTTTACGCTAAGCTTGAACTTGCCCGCTAAGCATGGGTGTGTGCTAAGCGAGCTGTCCAATTCTTCCAACTTTTCTTCAAGGCTTTTTCTTCCAGTTTTTGCATCAATTTTCCTCTCAAGCACTTGAAATCTTCTTCTTTTGACTTCTACTTATAAAAAATTGTAAAGATGTTAATTTCTTCATTATTTCATTAAAACAATAGTAAAGTGAAGAAATTGCAATCATTATTAGCCAGAATTGACTGTCAAATTAACTCAGATTTGGCAGTTATCAACTACACCTAGGCCTTATTGGGCCTTAGTCAATAATCAGTACTACACCTTACTAGGTGTTGGTTAATCATTAGTATACTTGGGCCTTGGTCAATCATTAGTGTTACACTTAAAGTCTTATTGAGCCTAACTTAATCATTAATACTACACCTAGGCTTTATTGGACCCTGGTCAATCATCAGTATTACACTTAGGTCTTATTGAACTTTGGTCAATAATCAATGTTATACTCTTAGGTTTTATTGGGCCTTGGTTAATCATTAGTGTTATCCTTACCCCATTGCTCAATCATCATTATTAAACTTGAGCCTTATTGGGTCATAATAAATCATTAATGTTAAACTAAAACAACACCTCCTCCTTCAACGATGATGTAAGCTCCATTGGAGCTTGTAGGCCTAGGATCTTCTTCATCAATGAATTCCTTTGCTTCTTGGAAGATGAGTGGCAGCGGAATGAAGAAAGGAAGAGAGAAAGGAGACGCCACTTCAAGGAGAAGATGAGTCTAGAAGAAGCTCACCACCATAGGAGGCCATGGATAAGAGCTTGGAGGAAGAAGGAGATGAATGAGGGGAGGGGGAGAGAAGAGCACGAAATTTTGTGCTCTAAATGAGCTTTGAAATCTTAAGTTTAATATTCAAATGATCAAAGTTGAAAAAAATGCACACACATGACCTCTATTTATAGCCTAAGTGTCACACAAAATTGGAGGGAAATTTGAATTTCAATTCAAATTTCATTTGAATTTGAAATTGAATTTGTGAAGCCAAACTTTGGAGCCAAAATTTCACTAATTATGATTAGTGAATTTTAGTTATGGTTCAGCCCACTAATCCAAGATCAATTCCAAGATTCTCCACTAAGTGTGCTTAGGTGTCATGAGGCATGTAAAGCATGAAGGACATGCACAAAGTGTGACTATATGATGTGGCAATGGGGTGTAGTAAGCAAATGCTCACCTCCCCCTCTAAAATTTAATTAGATTGGGCTTCCACCAATTCAATTAAATTTATTTCCAACCACACACATCAAATATTCACTTAGTGCATGTGAAATTACAAAACTACCCCTAATACAAAAACTAGTCTCGGTGCCCTAAAATACAAGGGCTGAAAAATCCTATATTTCTAGGGTACCCTACCTACAATATGGAGCCTAATCTTCTTGGAGTCTTCTATCCAATGCCCTTGGAGGATAGGATTGCATCAAACGACACACCCACTGTGACAATACCCCTCCCGTGACAACTCCTCCTTCCCTATGCCCCCTCATTCTCACTCTCTCTCATCCTCCATACAAACTAAAAATATAAAATAAAAAAATCAATCAAAATCAAATTTAATTAATGGTACAAAAGCTTTCAGAATGACCTTTTGGTAAGCAAAAATGCTTCCTAAATGAGCTTTTTGTAAGTAAAAAATGCTTATAGAATGGCCTTTCCATAAGCAAAAAAAGGTTCACAATTAGGGTTTAAAGATAGGGAGAATAACACATTTGTGTGTGTGTGTGTGTGGGGGGGGGGGGGGGGGGCAGAGGTGTAGAAAAAGGTATAATGGGTAATAACAATTTTAATTAGAAAAATGGGGGATTGCTTAGGGGGGAAATTAAATCTTTTACTTTCTAGTAACATGTCATATTTTAATTTGAATAAAGAAACATGAAACGAGGAAACAATTTGAACTTTTTCTAAAAATAATACAAAATAATATAGAAAAAACTTTAGTACACAACTATGTTGGATGGTTGCACTTTTTTTGGTCCCTTTTAATCATGGATCCTGGATGGTTGCACCCTTGGACTATGCTTAGGATCAGTCCTAGTTCCACAAATACTAATAGGTGTCTTATGAGAAAGTCACTTGAAATTGTATTAACCACATAAGCACTTAATGAGTGTCAAATATTAAAATTAAAACTTAGTCTATTTTGAAAAAGATTACAAAATTAAATACTAAAAATATATTTGTCATTTTAAAAAAGATAGGATATTTAAATGTACTTTCTATCCCTATTTTGAGTGAATACAATTGGTTTTAATAACCCTTATTTTTACATACGTACGTTTATTATTTATTTTTCTTTCAACTAGTGGTTGCTTTCAGGAAGTTTCAATGCAAATTGAAATACAATAATACAATTATACAATTGGTTTTAATAACCCTTATTTTTACATGAGAGGCTTGAAACTTGAGAAAGATTACAATAATACAATTATTAGTGGGGTGGTTGTTGATTTACCAAGCCTATGGAAATCATCTCCTCTACTGTCTTGTTGATCATATCAGTTGATGATATCATTGCATTTCCATTTTTGAAACATACAATGTCTCTTTCTTGAGTTTTCATTTTTAAAGTTACTTAGAACTTGGAAGATGGCCGAGGTTGTACTTGAAGGTGTGCTTGGACATTTGAGCTCTCCCGTTGGAAAAGAGTTGGGGCTATTTTTGGGTTTTGATCAAGACTTGGAAAGGCTTACAAGGTTACTCACTAGCTACTATCAAAGTTGTTCATGAAGATGTGGAGGAGAAACAATTCTCAAATGGACTAGTAAAGATTTGGCTGCAAAATCTAAAAGATACAACTCATGAGCTGAAAGACATCATGAACAAGTATGTCTATGAAGAATTGTGCTTGGAACACGAAGAAGTCAAGTGTTGTCTATCAAAAAGGGTACAAAGCTCTGGCTTATCCTCTTTTCATCCCATGCATGTTATTTTTCATTACAAACTTGTTAGGAGAATGAAAAGGATAAGTGAAAAATTAGATGAACTTTCTGAAGAAAGGAAGAAACTTAATTGGATGAGATGGTTCCGGAGAGAAAAAGTGGTGTCACAGAGGAGAAAGAAGTGGAGTTATCAAGTGGCATCAAACCACCTCATTATTCATCACTGAGCCAAAAGTCTACGGAAGAGAAATAGATAACGACAAAATTGTAGAATTTTTTGTTAATGTTGCTTCTCATTCTGAGGATTTATTTGTCTATTCAATCATAGGTCTAGGAGGACTAGGAAAAACAACATTGGCCCAACTCATCTTCAATTATGAAAAGGCAGTCAATCACATTGAGCTAAGAATTTGGGTATGTGTTTCAGAAGGTTTTAGTTTGAAGAGAATGGAAAAAGCTACCATTGAGCAATATCTGGGCGTGCTTGCGAGAATTTGGATCTAGATCCATTACAAAGAGGACCACAAGATCTTTTCCAAAGAAAGAGATATTTTATTGTTTTGGATGACGTGTGGGATAATCAGCTACAAAATAGGTAGAAGTTTAAACTTGTATTGGCTTGTGGGGCAGAAGGGTGCTTCTATTTTGCTCACTACTCCTCTTGCAAAGGTTGTAGCAATCTTGGGAACAATAAAGCATCATCGTGAATTATCAATTCTACTTGAGGATGATTGTTGGAAATTATTTAAACACTAAGCCTTTGGACTAGATGAGGTGGAACCGAAAGAGCTTGAGTAAATATGGAAAGATATAGTAATGAAGTGTCGAGGAATGCCTCTTGCAACAAAGACAGTGGGAGGTATTTTACGCTTAAAAAAAACAAGAGTGGCTCAATGTTAAGCAAAGCAACCTTTTTTTAGACAATGAAAACTTCATAAAGTCTGTCTTGAGATTAAGTTATTTAAACATACCAATAAAACTCATACAATGCATTGCTTTTTGTGCAATATTTCCCAAAGATGAAGAAATAAGGAAGCAATATTTAATTGAAATTTGGATGGCTAATGGATTCATTCATCTAAAGAAACATTACATGCTAAAGATGTTGGTGATGATGTGTGGAATGAGTTATATTGGAGATCATTTTTTCAAGATATTGTCACAGATGAATTTGGAAAAGTTACAAGTTTCAAGATGCATGATCATGCACAACTTGTTTCAAAAGAGGTTTGTTGCATTGCAAATTGGGTGCCTTGACGGATCCGCCGTGAGCGACAAGGTGAATCTTGAGCTTGACAGTGAGGGGAGGGGCACTGTGGCGGACGTAGTGATGGAGGCCACTGCGGACGGCGACATGGGCGACCTTCTCGGTGCTGATGTTGGCTGCACGGAGGGCGGAGAGCTGGCCAGGATCAAGATCGGTGTTGATGTTGTGCATCCACTCATGATGGTGAGACTCAGAATGTGAGAGCCCATACTTGCGGTACCCCGCGTACACATGCCTACTCCTCACTCAGGCCGTGCGCTTTGTACTCGCCCTTGCCCTCTGCGAAGAGTTGCGAGTGACAACGTGAGTGAGATCCAAGAGTGGAAGCACTGTGAGAGTAGGGGTGGGAATAGGCCAGGTCGACCTATAGAGGCCTACGACCTGGCCTACATAAAGCCTGACCTATTAAATTAAAAGGTTAGGCTCAGGCTTTTTTAAAAGCCTATTAAATTAAATAGACCAGGCTTAGGCTTATTAAAAAGCCTTATAAGCCTGATAGGCCACCCTATATATATATATATATATATATATATATATATATATATATATATATATGTATGTATGTATGTATATGTACTTATATTATTTTTTGGGTACTAGTATATACTTATATTATTTTTTGGGTACAATTAATATTTTTTTTGAAACTAGCAGACTTTGATTACACAAATGCTCCATAACTTCTATTCCTATAATTAAGTAAGACTTTAATTACAATTTAGGTGTGAGTCATGTGCCCCTTTATATTCCTCATTATTTTTATTGGCTTTCCTATTCCTGTTAACGTTTCCTTTTCCTATTATGTTTCCTTTTACTTTTAACTTTCCTATTACGTTCCTATATTCCAGAGCAAACAAAAATCATATCCTTTAATTTAGGTGTGAGTCATGTGCCCCTTTATATTTCTCATTATTTTTGTTGGCTTTCCTATTCCTATTAACATTTCCTTTTCCTATTAGGTTTCCTTTTTCTTTTAACTTTCCTATTACGTTCCTATTTCAGAGCAAACAAAAATCCTATCCTTTTCACTTCAAGCTTTTTGATAGAGGTAAAACTTCAAAACCTTACCATTTTTTCTTGCATCTTCTTATTCCTTTAACATTCTTTATTTCATCTTCTTTTTACCTTCTCTTTTCCATGCATATATTCTTTCTTTGTGGTGAAAGCCTACTAGCGCTTCTCCTCCTTTTTTGAAACCTTGTGTGGCTAGTCCTTCTTCAAAGTCTCTTGCCATTGCTCCTTCTTTTAAGTTTTTCACCATTGCTCCATTTCGAAGATCGCTCTAATTAACATTCTGTGTAGTCCACCGAGGTAATGCTCTAATTTTCTCTCATTTCCTTATAACGTTTCCTTTTCCTATTCCTTTTAACATTTCCTTTTCCTATCACGTTTCTCTTTGTTGAAGTAAAATAGAGAACACAATTAACAAAAATTACAGAGCAAACAAAAATTGTATCCTTTTCACTTCAAGCTTTGATAAAGGTAAAACTTCAAAACCTTGCCATTTTTTCTTTCATCTTGTTATTCCTTTAACAAGTTTCATTATGAGTCTTGATTTAGGCATGTTCACATTGGCTTTTTGTTACTTGGTGATATATGATTTCTATCAATACTTTTTTGCATATCATTATAACTATTATATTTAGCTGACTTTTTCATTACAGAGGCAATGTAATTTTGGGACATCAATTTTAATGGTTCCTCTTGTTGTTGTCCTATGTTGTGTCATGTTTTAATTCATATTTTTACTATGTT
The DNA here is from genome assembly GCF_000004515.6 of Glycine max. Taxonomy (NCBI): domain Eukaryota; kingdom Viridiplantae; phylum Streptophyta; class Magnoliopsida; order Fabales; family Fabaceae; genus Glycine; species Glycine max. Next base: position 29,040,175 of record NC_016090.4, on the reverse strand, counting down.
TAGCAGATGTCTTCTCCCTTGGAAATTAGTGAACCAATAGCATCCACTCATACAAATGATAATGAGGTGAATGTACAAGTTCCTGCAGATTCAACTCAAGTAGAAGCTAACAATCAAGAAAATGAACATCAAGAAGCAGTTGTCGGGAGAAAGAGGAAAAAAACTTCAGTTGTTTGGAATGATTTTGATGAAATGGAAATCTCCCATGGGGTGAAGAAAGCTGTTTGCAGATACTGCAAAAGTAAATTTGCTACTGGTGGAATTGGGTCAAGTACTACCCATTTGAAAAGACATTCCAACAGTTGCATTCAAAAGAAGGCTAAAACAACTGCTGAAAGTAGACAACCCACCATTCCATTCCAGCCTTCAAATTCAAATAACCCTTTTATGATTCCTGGTGTTAGATACTCTAACGAAAAGATGAGGGAAATAATTGCAATTGCTATCATGGTTCATGAATATCCTTTTAGTGTTGTTGAGGATTCTATTTGGATGTGGGCCTTCCAATATGCAAACCCTGATTTTCATAAGATTACTCATAAAATTGCAAGAAATGATTGTTTGGCACTGTTTGAGATGGAGAAGAAAACATAGAAGAAATTGTTAGAAAGTGTGAGCAAGATCAGTTTAACTACAGATATGTGGAAATCCAACCATCAAGTAGTTGAATATATTGTTATTACTGGACATTTCATTGACGCGGGATGGAATCTTCAAAAAAGAGTTTTAAGTTTTATGAAAGTGCCTGCTCCAAGGTGTGGTATTGATGTTGCTGATGCTATTTGTAAGTGTTTGAAAACTTGGGGGATTGAAAATAAAGTTTTTTCAATATCTATGGATAATGCCTCTTACAATGACTTATGCATAAGATCTCTCAAAGAGAATATATCTCTAAGTAGTAAGTTATTCCTTGGTGGCTCTTTGTTTCATGTTAGATGTTGTGCTCACATATTGATTTGTTAGTGCAAGATGGCCTTAGTACAATTAAGGATATCATTTTCAATATTCGTGAAAGTGTCAAATATATTAACCACAACGATGCAAGACTAAAGGCATTTTGTGATGTTGTTGAGCAAAAACGCTTGAAAGAAAGGAAACTTGTTATTGATTGTCCAACAAGATGGAATTCAACCTTTAATATGCTGTCAAATGCTTTGAAATTTAAGATTGCATTTGCTTCTTACAAAGAAAGAGAGCCTTACTATAATTATGCACCTTCACTTGAGGAGTGGAATCAAGTTGTGAAAGTTTGTAAACTGCTAGAAGTTTTTAATCTTGCTACTCATGTCATCTCAGGTATAATAACAATTTTTTTTTTGTATTTTATTATATCACTTTGTTATCTCTAAAAATCTTTAATATAACTATTATTTAAACGCAGATAGTGAGTATCTGACTGCAAATTTGTATTTGGCAGAAGTTTGGAAGGTTAAACAAATACTTGATAAGGAGATTGAAGATGAAGATCTCTTCATGAGGAAAATGGTAGGTCCAATGAAGAAAAAGTTTGACAAATATTGGGGGGAATGTAATATGTTGATGGCTATCATAAGTGTTTTGGATCCTAGGGGCAAATTTCATATGGTGAGTATATGTTTTCCCTTGACATATTCTAAAGAAGTTATTGATGAGAATATAAAGAAGGTGAAAAGTTCATTTGAAGAATTGTATGATGAGTATGTAGGTCTATGTTTAGAAGAGTCTACGTCTAGTGTTGTTAATTTGGATGATAATATTTCATCATCCTCCCAATTCAATACTTCAGTTGTCACTGGTTTTGATGAAATTATGAGCATGCTACATGAAAAGGAAGTTGTTTCTCCTATAAAATCAGAATTGAAAGATTATCTTGATGAAGGTATTTATGTTCCTAACACTAATTCCTTTAGTGCTTTGGACTGGTGGAGGAACAATAACATGAAATATAGGATATTGTCTAAGATGGCTGTTGATATACTAGCTATTCCAATTTCAACTGTGGCATCGGAGTCCACATTTATTGCTGGAGGTAGAGTAATTGATGAATTTCGCTCTAAATTAAATGAAGAATCTGTTGAAGCTCTAATTTATGGTGGAGATTGGTTTCGTCATAAATATAATGTGAAGAAAAAATCAAAGGCTAATATTACTTATTATAATTTTTATAAGTAATATTTAATCATTTTTAGCAACTTGTTCATTTATTTATGTAGTGTTTTTCCGTCCAGTAACTAACATATATGTATTTTTCTTCTTATTTTGAAGGCTGAAAAAGAAGAGATACAAATCACATTGAAGTTTTGATTATCTTGTTGGTTAGAGAGCCTGCATGCTGCATTGAAATTCTTATGGTGAATCTGGAGGAGCTAATGATGAACTGACGTTACTATTAATTTTATTGGTAGATATTTTATGTACCAGTTCTGTTCAAATGGAATGGAGATGTAGGCTTTATTTTTTGGTTGTAATAATTAATATGTTGGTTTGATAGACTTGGATGATGCTACCTCAAGTATGAGGTTTTCTATTGTTTTGGATTATTTTATATCATATGGTGATTTCTGTTTATATTATTAATATATTTGTAGGACTACCAACTACATTAACGTTAGATTAAAAATTAAGGCAAATTATTATAGAAGATTTGTTATTTTTTTTGGTAAAAACAACTAGAAATATTAAAGATTTAATGTGAAGAAGGCTTTTAAAAAGGCTATCAGGCCAGGCTAGGCTTTTAAAAAGGTCAGGTTGAGCCAAAATAAAAGCCTTTGATAGGCTATAGGCCAGGCTCAAGCCTAAAAAATTCAGCTAGGCTAGGCTTAGGCCTTTTAAAGCATGGCCTGACCTGGCCTATTCCCACCCTTATGTGAGAGTGAGTAAAGGAGTAAGTTTGCTATGTCGAGGGTTTGGGTGCTAGAGTTTATTATAAAATAGCCAACAACATCAGTTTTTAAATAAAACCGATGTTGTTCACGCAATCCAGGACATCGGTTTTCAAAAACTGATGTTAACTATGAACTAACAACATCATTTTTTTAAAATCGATGTTAACTATTAACTAATAACATCGGTTTTTGGAAAACTGATGTTAACATTATGCTAATAACATCGGTTTTTCAAAACCGATGTTAATGATATCCCTTTATTTATGGAAATGCCACCGCGAGTAGTTTAACATTGGTTTTTCTTGTAATCAATGTTAAACTGACGATGTTGAATTTACATTTTGTAGTAGTGACTACTACAATTGCTATTATAATTACTTGATGAGTCATATTATCACTTGAGAGTGAACCAGAATTAGAGCAAGACCAAATCAGTTTATCATCACACAATGAGGAAGGGATAACTATTTCTTCAATTTCTTTGGCAAGATCAGGGAATTTTAATTGAAGGGGTTAAGGAATATTAAATCATTTTCCATTGTGCCAGAAGTCATTAAGTTTGGTTAAGAGTAGATCCTGATGATTTTGAGGGATACCAATTAATGCAGTCAACTATAGATTGGGATAATCATTTATTCAGCCAGAAGTTGATATTGGATTTGTCTCCTATAAGTATAAGCTAAACAACGTAATCCAGAATTGAAGTAACCCAACCTTTAACACCAGGACACATTGAGGACTGTATATACATATTCATACAATAAATATCATTATTAGTTTTATTTTAAAATTCAAAGAGACATAATTTTTTTTATCGATAAATGTTAATTGTTAGTTTGTTAGTGTCATACCCTAATTTCGTCCGGGGATTATTATTTGATGATATACAACCTTTAATTGGCCGCTTCAAGATACTTGGCACCCTTTGTTGCACAATATGTAAAGTCCCGAGGCGTGTTGAAAATCAAAAGGAAGCAGGCTTACGCGATCCGTAAAAATTCCGTAATGTGACAGAAATCGAAAGGAGGTGTTTTTCGCAATCCGTGAGTTTTTGTAACTTCTTCGAAAGCTAAAAAAGAGTAAATATATAATCCGTAAGGATTCGTAACTTTGCGGAAGGAAAATAAGTATCGTTACGAAATTCGTAAAGTTTCGTAACGTTACGGAAAAAGAATTACCAAAAAAGGTAAAGGGGGGTGCATTTAGTCAAAAGGGGGGGGGGGTGTACAAATAGCAATCAGACCCACTTGGGCCTTTCAGATTCTTCCTCCAGAAGGCTGTTGCTTTTGGAGGAAGCAACCTTGCTCGGCTGGGCGAGCTGGGTGGCAAGTTCCTCCCCTATTTTGCTATAAATAGGGGGAGGAGTGAAGGGAGAAGGGGTTCAGCCTTCTTGGCACTTCTTATTCTCTCGAAATTGCTGAGGAAAATTATTTCCGTGAAGAAAATCCAAGCTGAGGCGCTTCCGTAACGTTTCCGTAACGTTTCCGAGAGTAATTACGCGAAGATTCTCGACCGTTCTTCAACATTCATCGTTTGTTCTTCGTTTTCTTCAGTCTTCAACGGGTAAGTACCTCAAATCGAGCTTTTCAATTCATTCTATGTACCCGTGGTGGTCCACATTTTGTTTCATGTATTTTTATTCTCATTTTCATTCGCTTTCTATACCCCCTTTTGACGTGCTTCAGTCATTTATTTAAGTCATTTCTCGCCTAATCTAAAAATAAAATAAATTTCCACCGATCATTTGAATTGTATCATCCGTTAATTTCGGTTAAAATGAATTCCGACCGTTTGGTTGTGCCGTAACCACGTTGGAAATAAAAAAAGAGGTAAAATAATAATATAATAATCCAAAAAATATCTTTTACTAAAATGAAGCGGAAAATTCAATCGGACGTTTTCTCTTTGGGATTTCTCATTCTTAATTGAATTGACTAATAACTAAAGCGAAACTAAGGCTAAAATCAATTCGCCAAGTCAAGCTCGTCCACCAAAAAGTCACTAAAAAAGGATTTGAAAGTTTTATCTCAGCTTTTTCTTTCCAAGTTAAATGGATAATTTTTAAAGGCCCAACACCTTTAAGTGATCACCTTTCAAGTAAAAGAATCGCTTGATTCACCTTTAAAGGAAGAACTAGGTAGGTCTGATTTCCTTTTCGATGGAGGGTACGTAGGAGCAAGAGCCCCGCTTTTGCCGACCTCAAAAAATAAAAAGAAATAAAAGTTAAGATAACACAATTCCACAATTCTAAAAAATAGGCTTTTGTCCTTTGAGACAAACGTAAGAGGTGCTAATACCTTCCTCAAACGTAAATACAACTCCCGAACTTAGAATTTTCATTTTGACCAGTTTCCTTCGATTTTTTCGACGTTTTCCACAAATAAACGTTGGTGGCGACTCCGCGCATCTTTCCTCCCTTGGAAAGCGCACCCGTGAGCCTCGCCTCGCTCGCCCGCAAAAGGGCATGTTGCGACAGTTGGCGACTCCACTGGGGAAATTTTTGTGAGTTAGGCCTATTTTAAGGAATTGTGGATTTATGAAGCTTTGTGTGTGCATTTATTTGAACTGTGTAAAATGTAAATAACTGTTGTCTATTTTGCATTCTTTACACTGCATTCTAAGCACCCACGGGTTTGAGTAAAAAAGGGGCCCTATACCCGGGTTCATGGGAATCTAAGGAGTAGAGGTGAATCTATAATCATGCTAGGCCTCCGACTTGCTTGATAATAGTGAAACCTCGTCTAGAGCTTTCTCTCTTTATAATGTGTTGTCGCTGGTATTCCATACCGCCACAATATTATTATCTTGAGTGATGATACCTCTAGAAAACAACCGTGTGAGTTATGAATTGTTGGGGAGTAGTTATTAGAGACCCCTAGATATTGTCCTATAGGTTCCCAAATAGGGGCAAAGAGCAAACACGCTCCGTGCCATTCGTTCTCATGCATTTTTCAGTAAATAGCACTAGTTTATAGTTTTGCTAGTGATGTTTGGTTTCTTTAGAGGAATACGTAACCTTTTTAATACTACGTTGATGCGCCATCATGCCCAAAACATAGCATTAAAATTGGATCTCTACAGTCTTGTATGTGTGAATTACCCCTCTGTGTTGTTTTCTTTCCGTTTCATGCATACGCATTGCATCATTCATGTCGGAGTCTTGATCCACCCCTTTTTTAGGTAAATGATGGGGACAAATCAAAACGACAAAAGGTTTTATCAAGTCAAGGTTAAAAGTCTAGATGTCACCAGCCTCAAGGAATTGGGACAATTGATGGGACCTCTCCAAAGGCAAGCCTTCTGCAAAGTGTACGGAAAGATTCTAGATTTGACCACAACAGAGGTATTTACGGAAGCTGTCGTATCCCTCGCCCAATACTATGACCAGCCGTTGAGGTGCTTCACGTTTAGGGACTTCCAAATGGTACCGACTATTGAAAAGTTTGAGGAGATACTAGGATGCCCTCTTGGGGGGAGAAAACCGTATCTTTTCTCCGGGTTTCTTCCCTCCTTGAGCAAGATTGCAGCTGTGGTCGGGGATTCGGCAAGAGAGTTGGATCGCATGAAGCAAACTCGTAATGGCGTAGTGGGCCTGCCACGGAAATACTTGGAAGGCAAGGCAAGGGATATGGTGAGCCAAGAGAAGTGGGGCCCGTTTGCGGATATACTAGCTTTGTCGATTTTTTGGGGTTGTCCTCTTTCCGAACGTGGACGGTTTGGTGGACTTAGCCGCCATTGATGCTTTCCTCGCATATCACCACAGCAAGGAGAGTCCAGTGGTGGCTATCTTGGCAAATTTGTTTGACATTTTTGATCGGAGGTGTGAGAAAAACAGTGCACGAATTGTCTGTTGTTTACCCGCTCTCTGTGTATGGTTGGTTTCACACCTATTCCAACAAGACACAAGATACCCGTGTCCGCTTCAAAGTTATCGTTCATGCGCCGAAAAAGGAAGAGTCGATTGGGACCAACATTTAGCTGGGATAGGAGGCAACGCAATCAATTGGTTTCCTCGTTGGAAGGAAGGCAAGGAAGGAGTTCTTTTCTCGTGTGGGGACTACCCTAATGTTCCATTGATAGGGACTAGGGGTTGTATTAATTATAATCCCGCACTTGCCATAAGACAACTAGGGTACCCCATGAGGGGAGCGCCAACAGAAGAAAGTCTCTCGCCTTTCCTTGTGAGGGATCTAGGCGCGCAAAGTCTCAAGGTGATACAAAGAGTCCACAAGGCGTGGAGAAGTCCGTTGAGGAAAGACAAGGAGCTTAGAGGCATCCGAAATGGCGTCATCGGTGGTTATCATGGATGGCTAAGAGTTCACATGTGAGGGTTAGATTGGCTCTCCAAATTGAAAGTTATCAATGAGGAGAACTTCAAAGCTCCGGAGGAAGATGAAGAAGTCCAAGCTCTAAAATTAGAGCTAGGGAAGGCGAGACTCGCCACGGAGAAGTTCAAATCAGCCGCTACACACATCCGGAAAGAGTGCACCGAGTTACAAGAGGAAAACGCGGCCACTGAAAGAGCCCTTGAACAAGAAACTAAAAGGGCCCGCAAGGAGGAATATGGCCGAGAGAAATTCCGAGGAGCATTGTGGGGTAGCGACAATGAGCTCAAGCTCCGAAGAGAGGAAAGAGACCGGTCACGGGTGCATGGCATGATCTTAAAAGAAGAGTTAGCTGCGTGCGCAAGATCCAAGAGGAGTTTGGATCAACACTTGGAAGCCACGGAGCAAAGCATGCTAACTATCATAGGGCAATACAAGGAAGAGTTGAACCAGTCTGTGACCCATGAACAAAAGCTAGTGGAGGATTTTGCACAAGTGTACGCCGAAAAAGAAGCAAGAGGGAGGGTGATTGATGCATTGCATCAAGAAGCGACTATGTGGATGGATAGGTTCGCCTTGACCTTGAATGGAAGTCAAGACCTCCCGCGTCTATTAGCCAAAGCAAAAGCCATGGCCGAAGTGTGTACGGCCCCCGAGGAGATTCATGGGCTAATCAATTACTGTCAACACATGATAGATTTGATGGCCCATATAATTAGAAACCGTTAGGTTCTCTTGTAACACCTTTGTATAATCTTGGATAGATGAAAGCTTTGTTCTTTTTATAAAATGAGAAGTTCTGAACTCATCACGTTATCTAAGAAACTTTAGGGTGGATCCAAGTGCTCCGATCATTCATTTGCATGTTCATGTTTTGGTGGCATACTCACCGTTGTTTATTTCTTTAGGAATTTCATCATAACTAAGAAAACACCAAGGCATCCCTATAACACTCGATCCAGAAAAATGGATAATGAAGAGGGCGTGCAGGAACAGATGAAGGCCGATCTATCGGCTTTAAAAGATCAAATGGTTTCCATCTCGGAGGTCATGTTAAAACTCCAGAAAACTATAGAGGATAAAGCCACAGCAACCGCCTCTAGTACAGTTAGGGAAGCGAAGCCGGTGCTGCAGCCCACCTTAAATCCGGGCCGAGACAGAAACACGGCAGTGTTTGGTCGAAGGTATAGCCCGCAAGCTTATCCTTATGGCTTGCCTCCGGACTTCACTCCCTGTGCCACCCCGGAAGATTTAAGCCAAGCCCCTACTTTCGAGGGGCAGCTCCCACCTTATGACGACTATCCCAGGCAAGACGATGAGGAAGGAGATACCCATCTCGGTCCCCTCCTCCACCTCAAAGATCCGTCCCCCCATGAACTACCCAAACCAAACATAGTCCGCCATATCCCGACTTCACCCACACCCGTAAAAGAATCTGTTCCCTTCGTGGAGGATAAGGGAAAGATTGAGGCGCTTGAAGAGAGGTTGAGAGCAGTCGAGGGCCTCGGCAATTACCCATTCTCGGATCTTGCGGACTTATGTCTTGTGCCCAATATCGTCATCCCTCCCAAGTTCAAAGTACCAGACTTTGATAAGTACAAAGGGACGACATGTCCGAAAGGGCATCTTCGGATGTATTGCCGAAAAATGGGGACGTATTCTGCGGACGAAAAGTTGTTGGTCCATTTCTTTCAAGACAGCTTGGCCGAAGCAGCTGTAGCATGGTATACCAATCTGGAAGCTTCCCAGATCCGATCATGGAAGGACTTGGCAACTGCCTTCATTAGGCAGTACCAGTACAATACGGATATGGCTCCCGATCGGAACCAGCTTTAGAGTATGACTAAGCGAGAGCATGAGTCCATTAAGGAATACGCCCAAAGATGGAGAGATCTCGCAGCCCAAGTCGTACCGCCCATGATGGAAAGGGAGATGATCACAATTATGGTAGATACATTACCCACGTTCTACTATGAAAAGCTGATAGGCTACATGCCAGCTAACTTTGCGGATCTCGTCTTCGCCGGAGAAAGGATTGAATCCATACTATGAAAAGGCAAGTTCAAATATGCTTCCAATATGGCCCCCAACAACAACAGAAGAGCCCCAGTAGTGGGCGCGAGGAAAAAGGAAGGAGACGCCCACGCGGTCACCACCGCCCCGACGTGGATGAAAGCACCCCAAAATATCCAAAGCTCATACCAGCCCAATCCCCCAAATTTTTCAATCCGAGCCGGGAATTTTCCCCCGACTCAAGTAAAAGGACCGCCCGCGGCAGAGAGAATGCCGACCCAATGCACAGCTCCAGCCACGCCCCGGCCGGTCAACAATACGGCCCCGAGCACGAGCTATAATAATGCACAGAGCCCACTCCCGAAAGATAACTTCTCTCCTATTCCCATGGCATACTCCGAATTATGGCCTTCATTATTGGAGAATCATTTGGTGGTAGCCATACCCGGAAGGGTCCTCCAACCACCCTACCCCAAGTGGTATGACCCGGGGTGCCAAGTGTGCGTACCATAGTGGAGTTCCCGGACACAACATTGACTCCTGCCGCCCGTTCAAGTATAAGGTACAACACCTAATCAGTGCCGGCTGGCTATCGTTTCAAGAGGAAGGCCCAAATGTTAAAACTAATCCGCTAGCTAGTCATGGAGGGGCTAGCGTGAACGCCACCGAAGAGGATGGGCCATCGCGGACAAAGAGTTTAGGAGAGGTAGCTACTTCCAGACGCTTCATCTACCAATCGCTGCAAGCGGCGTGTATGGTCTCCCGTGGCGGAGGCGAAAGGGACGAGTGTTTGTTTCACCTCGGGGAGTCACACGACATGAAAACCTGTCCCGCGATAGAAGAATTGCTTCAGCGGCTCATGGACTGGGGGCAGCTTGAAGTGTCCAAAGGAAGGAAGGAGGAACCACATATTTGCATGCAGTCGGAAGAAAGGAAGGTTCCCTTAACCCCCAAGGCTCTAGTAATATGTTTTACTAGGAAAGGGACCGGCTCCACACCCATATACCCCCGGACAGTGCCCAAGCCAACGCCATTTGCATATCAAAGTAATAAGGCCGTTCCGTGGAAATATACCCCTCCCGAGTTCAGCGAAAGAGTTGCAACCGAAGTTGACTCCCTGTCAGCTAAGGTGACCAACATCACCGGCCTCAGTGGCATAACCCGCAGTGGTCGGGTGTTCGCTTCCCCTCACCCGGCGGAGTTGCCCTCCAAGGGGAAAGCGCCCATGGTCCAAGAGCCCACAGACGTAGCCACCCCCCCGAAAGAAGTAGATCCTCCAGTGGTAAGAGGGGCTGAAAAGAAAGAAGGTCTTCAAGGAAAGACAGTGACTTTGGAAGAGGCCCATGAGTTCCTTCGCCTCATCCAACAAAGCAAGTTTAAGGTAGTCGAGCAACTGAATAAAACTCCAGCAAGGATCTCGTTGTTTGAACTGCTGTTGATAAAAGTCCTCACGTTTGCCTCATCGTACGCTGTTGATAAAAGTCCTCAATGATGCCCATGTAGCCCACGATATCTCAGTGGAGGGTTTTGAAGGCATCGTTAATCATATAACCACCAACAATTATATCACGTTTGCGGAAGAAGAGATTCCCGTAGAGGGGAGAGGACATAACAAGGCTCTTCATGTATCGGTAAAATGTATGGACCATGTTGTCGCAAAGGTGCTTATCGACAATGGATCGAGTTTAAATGTGATGCCGAAGACCACTTTGGAAAAGCTTCCTTTTAGTGCGTCACGTTTAAAACCGAGCTCGATGGTGGTCCGACATTCCCATTTAGATAGGACCCCACACTTGCAATGTGGTGTTTCAAGTAATGGATATAAATCCCGCCTATAGCTGCCTCTTGGGAAGACCTTGGATTCATGCCCTGGGAGTGGTCCCTTAAACGCTTCACCAGAAATTGAAGTTCGCAGTGGGTGGACTTTTGGTGATAGTATCGGGTGAAGAGGATATGTTGGTGAGCTGCCCCTCCTCCGCCCCATATGTAGAAGCGGCGGAAGAATCATTGGAAACGACTTTCCAATCCTTCGAGGTGGTGAGCTGCGCCTCTGTGGAACCAAGTCCGTTGCTGCCTTCTCTCTCCAACGCGGCCATAATGGTGGCGCGCGTTATGCTCAGGAACGGATTTGAGCCCGGAATGGGTCTAGGCAAGGACGACCTCGGAAATGCCGACGTGGTCGATATCAAGGGAAATCCATACTAATATGGATTAGGGTATGAACCTGGGATGCTGGGGAGGAGGAATGTGCTGTCAAGACTTCGGGCGGATAGGGTATGGCCCGACCGTATTAGCCAGTGTTTCACCAGTGCTGGAATGGTGCCCGAGGAGGAGGTGGCCGCAGTGGAAGAGGAGTTCCCTCAAGACCCGCCAAATTTCGTGCAACCATGTCACCCCGATTCCCAAGTGGGGAACAGGCGCGTGATAAGCCAGTCAAAAATCTATACCGCTGATTCAATGTAATTAGAGCCTATAGATTTCCTTTCTCTTTTGTTTTGTGAAACCTACCTTATTAAATAAACAAAGAGATCTTGTTTCATCTGTTCTTGCAGTTCCACCTTTTCTCATATCATTTTGCATGTTTTTGTTTATTTTGTCTTGTTTGGTATAAATATGAGGGTCGATTCTTTGAGGATCCTAACGATGAGGGATTGACGATCGATTTTGACCGAGATATAAGCCAAATGATGAACGAAGAGGAGGAAGAGGACGGCCTTTCACCAGAGTTGGAGAGGTTGGTCGCTCAGGAAGAACGTGAAATGAAGCCTCACCAAGAAGAAACTGAATTGGTAAACTTAGGGACCATGGAGGAAAAGAAAGAAGTAAAGGTAGGAACCGGTATGACCGCGCCTATCCGCCAAGGCTTGATAACCCTTCTTGAAGAGTATCAAGATGTCTTTGCATGGTCATATCAAGACATGCCCGGTCTGGATTCCGACATTGTGCAACATAAGTTGCCTTTGAATCCAGGGTCTTCCCCGGTTAAGCAAATGTTACGAAGAATGAGACCCGAGATGTCTTTAAAAATTAAAGAAGAAGTAAGGAAGCAATTTGATGCAGGGTTCTTAGCTGTAGCTCGGTACCCAGAATGGGTGGCCAATATTGTCCCAGTCCCGAAAAAGGATGGCATGGTTCGAATGTGTGTAGACTACCGGGACTTGAACCGAGCTAGTCCTAAAGACAATTTTCCCCTGCCACACATTGATATATTAGTAGATAATACAGCCAAGTTCGCCCTTTTCTCATTTATGGATGGGTTCTCGGGGTATAATCAAATAAAGATGGCACCCGAAGATGTAGAGAAGATCACTTTCGTCACCCTATGGGGGACGTTCTACTACAAAATAATGGCCTTCGAGCTGAAAAATGCTGGGGCAACCTATCAGCGTGCCATGGTGGCGTTATTCCACGACATGATGCATAAGGAAATAGAGGTCTATGTAGATGACATGATTGCCAAGTCTCAGACTGAGGACGAACACCTTGTCAATCTGCGTAAGCTGTTTGGAAGGTTGCGGAAATACCAACTAAAACTAAACCCAACCAAATGCACCTTCGGGGTAAAGTCGGGGAAGTTGCTAGGATTTATCGTAAGTCAGAAAGGGATAGATCCCGAGAAAGTGAAGGCCATCCTTGAAATGCCAGAACCATGCACGGAGAAGCAGGTTCGGGGGTTCTTGGGCAGGTTAAATTATATCGCGAGATTTATCTAGCAACTCACCCCTACCTGTGAGCCCATTTTCAAGCTATTACGTAAGAACCAGGCGGTCCTGTGGAACAATGACTGCCAAGAGGCCTTCGAGAAGATCAAACAGAGTCTCGCAAACCCCCGGGTGCTCATGCCACCTGTAATAGGAAGACCTCTTTTCCTGTACATGACCGTGTTGGACGAGTCTATGGGGTGCGTGTTGGGTCAGCACGATGATTCTGGGAAAAAGGAGCAAGCCATCTACTATCTAAGCAAGAAGTTTACCGCATGTGAGATGAATTACTCAATGCTGGAAAGGACGTGTTGTGCTCTGGTATGGGCATCACATCGGCTCAGGCAGTACATGCTCAGCCATACCACGTGGCTTATTTCCAAAATGGATCCCATAAAATACATCTTTGAGAAACCGGCCCTCACGGGACGAATCGCTAGGTGGCAGGTACTATTATCTGAATTCGATATTGTTTACGTCACCCAAAAGGCAGTAAAGGGAAGTGCCTTAGCATATTATTTGGCCAAGCAACCCCTCCAGGATTATCGGCCGATGCACCCTGAGTTCCCAGATGAAGATATCATGGCCCTGTTTGAAGAGAAGAAGACACACGAGGACATAGAGAAATGGATTGTTTGCTTCGATGGGGCGTCTAACGCTTTGGGCCACGGAGTAGGGGCAGTCCTTGTATCCCCGGATGATCAGTGTATTCCTTTCACGGCTAGGCTAGGTTTTGATTGTACCAACAACATGGCCGAGTACGAAGCATGCGCCCTCGGGGTGCAGGCGGCCATTGATTTTGATGTAAAACTACTCAACGTGTATGGAGACTCAGCTTTGGTGATACGCCAGTTGAAAGGAGAATGGGAAACTAGGGATCCGAAGTTGATACCCTATCAAACTCACATCTTGAGGTTAGCCAAGTACTTTGACGACATTTCTTTCCGCCACATACCTCGGGAAGAGAATCAAATGGCTGATGCATTAGCCACCCTGGCATCCATGTTTCAACTTGCCCCACACGGGGATCTGCCGTACATCGAATTCAAGTCTCAGGGCAGGCCGACATATTGTTATGCAATAGAGGAAGAGCGGGATGGGAAACCGTGGTATTTCGACATCAAACGATATGTCGAGAACAAAGAATACCCACCAGGGATTTCTGACAATGACAAAAGGACGTTGAGGAGATTGGCTACTGGTTTCTTTGTAAGTGGTACCATCTTGTACAAACGAAACCACGACATGACCCTCCTACGATGCGTAGATGCCAAAGAGGCGAACTTCATGATTGAGGAGATTCACGAGGGTTCCTTTGGGACACATGCCAATGGGCATGCTATGGCCAGAAAAATCCTTAGGGCCGGTTATTACTGGCTCACTATGGAAAGCGATTGTTGCGCTCATGTAAGGAAATGTCATAAATGTCAGGCATACGCGGACAATGTCAATGTTCCGCCATATCCTCTGAATGTTATGTCCGCTCCTTGGCCTTTTTCCATGTGGGGAATAGATGTCATTGGAGCCATTGAACCCAAAGCGTCGAATGGTCACCGCTTCATTCTTGTGGCAATAGATTACTTCACCAAATGGGTCAAAGCGGCTTCTTATACTAATATCACGAGAAGTGTTGTGGTCAGATTCATAAAGAAGGAGCTGATTTGTCGATACGGACTCCCCAGGAAGATCATTACTGACAATGGCACCAATCTGAACAACAAGATGATGCAGGAAATGTGCGAGGATTTCAAGATCCAGCATCATAACTCCACCCCTTATCGGCCAAAGATGAATGGGGATGTAGAGGCTGCGAATAAAAATATTAAGAAGATTGTTCAGAAGATGACAGTGTCATACAAAGATTGGCATGAGATGTTGCCTTTCGCCCTACACGGATATAGAACCTCGGTACGAACTTCTACTGGGGCAACGCCGTATTCCTTGGTTTATGGGATGGAAGTAGTACTCCCATTTGAGGTAGAAATTCCTTCTCAGAGGATAATAGCGGAGTCAGGCCTAGAAGAGTCAGAGTGGGCTCAAGCACGCTACGACCAACTCAATCTTATTGAAGGTAAGCGTTTGACAGCCATGAGCCATGGGCGTCTATATCAACGAAGGATAAAGAATGCATTCGACAAGAAGGTACGCCCGCTCAAGTTCAACGAGGGGGACCTCATGCTGAAGAAGATGTCCCACGCAGTTAAGGATAATTGAGGCAAGTGGGACCCGAATTATGAAGGACCTTTCGTGGTGAAAAGAGCTTTTTCTGGGGGTGCTCTGATACTCACCCACATGGATGGCGAGGAGCTGTCCTCGCCCGTAAACTCCGATATAGTTAAACAATATTACGCTCAAAGTCTGGGGCAATCGAGAGGATCGTTGCATGTTTTTATTTATGAGTTTTTCTCGTTCTTCTTGGTTTCCCCTAGGGATTCTCATTCACTGTATTTGTCTCGTTTCTTTGAAAAGAAAAGATGGGCGAGGTTTCAGTCCTCCCTTTGGTTTCAAACCTTGTGTTTTAGATTTGTTATAATCTGAGCCCTCTTCGCTCAGTTTATGGGGTGCCCCAAACGCTTATTTAAAATTGAATCTAACCAGCCTTCACTAAAAAAATCATCGCATTAGAAACATTCATACATGCACATGCATATCTTGTGATGGCAAGGAGCAGAATCGTCTCAAGCCACGGTCAGAAGTCAAGACTAGTCAATGATCAACCAAGGTAAGATGATGACCGGTCATGATTGACCACGTATTGTTTGTCTCCTACTTGCAGGTACTTAGGGATGGAGGCAAATGGAGGATAGGATCGCGATCGACCAATCGTCACCCCTTCCCGGCGCGGGGCCAACGGAGAATGTCGCTGCAAGGCAGCCTAGTATCCTTTGAATTCGCAGTATTTTACTACTATTGTTTGTTTTTAAATAA
Organism: Glycine max; assembly: GCF_000004515.6. Lineage (NCBI taxonomy): Eukaryota > Viridiplantae > Streptophyta > Magnoliopsida > Fabales > Fabaceae > Glycine > Glycine max. The sequence continues at coordinate 29,024,344 of NC_016090.4, read as the reverse complement.
GTAATCGATGCCTAATTCTAACTTAAGTAAGTTCAAGTAGGCAAACGCAAACCCGTAAAGAAGGGGGGGGCATGGTTAATGTTTCTAAAAAAAAAAAAAGTACAGGTTAGCTCGCCTGGGCAAGCAACCCCTGTACGAAATTATAAAGGGGTGGAGGGGGAACGTTTTCTTCAGCCAAAACTCTTCCCCCTCACTTCAAAAACCCCCAAGCTCACGGGAACTACGAGAACAGCAGCCCTCGAGCTTCCATTGTTGAGTTTTCGCTTCCCTTTTCACGCTTTAATTCACTCCAACAAGTAAGTATTCAATCCTTGAGTTTTTTTTGCTTCCCATTGGAGTATTTTCTTCATCTTTTGGTGCTCTAAATTGTGAGAATGTGCTTATATTTGGGGGGCAATTTTGGTTTGCTTTGATGCTTGTTTTGTTGAGTTGAGGGTTTGTGTGAGAAGGCCTTAGGCCTATGTTGTATTCCGAAGCAATGGGGCATGCCACATTGCCCCCATTCTCTTGCAATTTATGTCCAAACGTGCGCCCACCAAGTGCTCGGTGAAATGCCCCAATGATATATGAATATGGTTTTGCAAAATTGGGATGGTGGGACTGTTTTATGTATGTAGAGACAACATAGGAGATTCAAAATAGGTGCCCAAATGCAATTTCGAGCTTAGGAACCCAAAGTTTTAGCTTCAATACGAGAAGACATACTCATGGCTAGGAATCCAAAATATGGTTTTAAAGTTAGAAAAGCATGAAAACTAGGACTTGCTTGTGAGAGTTTTTACTCGAATTTGGGCTGCCCCATGATCGATACTTTGCACCTGAGTGACGTGGGAAATGCTTTTCGATGGTATGTGGATATATGTGGGGCATGAAATTCCTTGCCAAGTGTGAATGATTATTTTCCTAAATGGATGTATGATAGCATGGAATTCTCTTTCGAATGCAAGTGTGTGCAGGATGTAATTAACATTCCAATATGCATATAAATAAATGTGAGAGAAAAAATAAATTTTGTATGATATGTATTTCAAATGTGTGTAGGTAGTTTGTAATAGTAAATGTTTAGGATATAATTAAGTGTGAACTTTGACGCAATGCCTTGGGCGTGAGAATGTATGTTCTTTTCAAATGCATATATGTATGACAATTAGAATGTGTTGGATGGCCTCTATGTTGATATAAATAGTAGGATATTCCACACATACGCGTTTGCATAAATAGGTTACATGAGTTCGTTCTAAAATCAGAGGGATTAGCATGACATTTTTTGCGTTAAGATAAGCATTATCTTGTAAAACTAACTTCTAAATGTTTGTTCTCGCAGGAAATGGCCTCGAGGAAGCTTGCCTCAAAGAGATCTAGGAAGGATAAAGCGGCTAAAGGAACCAATTCCGCTCCCGAATATGACAGCCACCGTTTTAGGAGTGCTGAGCACCAGCAGCGCTTCGAGGCCATCAAGGGATGGTCATTTCTCCGGGAGCGACGCGTCTAGCTCAGGGACGATGAGTATACCGACTTCCAGGAGGAGATAGTTCGCCGGCAGTGGGCATCACTAGTTACCCCCATGGCCAAGTTCGACCCAGACATAGTCCTCGAATTTTATGCTAATGCTTGGCCAACAGAGGAGGGCGTGCGAGATATGCGATCCTGGGTGAGGGGTCAGTGGATCCCATTCAATGCGGATGCTCTCAACCAGTTCCTGGGATATCCTTTAGTGCTGGAGGGAGCGGAGCCACATGATTGGGAGATCCCTTGATCCGTATTTCTTTTTTGTTTCCATTTTTTTCTGTTACATATCATCTTATTTTTATTTGACTAAGGGACTAACGTTTGTTTCGTGTTGATTGACTTTTGTTTTGTACATACATATCGTTTGAGCTGTTACGTCAGTACTTGTTTCGTTGTTGTTAATAGCGTCTGTTGAAATTCCGGAATCGTGTAGAATTTTTCATTTAGGAACGTCGTCCTAAAAATAAAATGAACCAAAATCATGATAAAAAAGAAAGAAGTGTTGTGAATAAAATGTCTGCGTATATAGAGAAAAAGAAAAATGTGCATAGAAGGGTTTTTATAAAAAAAATACGTGTAGAGAAATTCTTGTGTGTGTGAACAACGAGTGTATATAAAGAAACTTTTGTATGAACCATAGCTGTGCGTTGGAGAAAAACAAAAAAGATCTTTGAATGTAAATAGTCTTTGATCGTGTGATGTAAAGAGAGAAAGTTCCAATGCGTATACACAAAAAGTTTGTCATGTATAAGAGTGTAGATATCCAAAAGAAAATTTCTTCATGAAGGACCACAGGTGTATAATTTTGTGAATATATAAAAATGAAACAAAAAGAAAAAAGAAAGAAAGACCGCAAAGGTCGACATGTTATAGTTAAGAAGTATAAATCATTCGTAAAGAGCAAACGTATCTTCTGGAAACAAGGGACTGACGCTAAGAGTTTATTTTCTGGAATGACCGAGATAAGAATGGATGAATTCATTAAACTGATGAAAGAACATAACTTGGAAACGTTGGGTCTGTTTGTGTAAATTCCCAACCGTAGTATCACAATGCCACAAACGGGATGCTTGAGTGCCCACTTGGCTGTAGCCATGACTAATTTTGCACGTTGTTTTCAAATCATCATTGTCACGCGTGCCTTATAGAACAATATGGAAGTTCGGCCCGAAATCGACACCTTGACACCCAAATTTGTTTCGCCCCAGATATCAAGATTGGGTTCCCACGATAAAAGACCCCATTGAAACACAACCTTAGACCTTTTTGAACCTTGGCCTATAAAAAAGAATCCTCATTCCTTCCCCGAAGCAAAGGACAACGGAATCTCCTCAAGGGAGAGCGAATAGAATGCTAAAACCCAATTTCCCAAACAAAGGGATGGGGAAGGAGAAGTGAAAAGAAAGAAAAGGAATAAATGGAAAGAAAGAAAAAGAAAAAGATGAAAATAAAGAAAAGAACAATAAAATAGAAAAGGAAGGATTCCCGATCGAAGGTCAAAGGAAAGTGAAAATGGAAAAGAGCGGAGGCAAATAGAATAATTTTGGGTCAATGAGAGAAAAGGAATGGAAAATCTTTAGATTAGATAAATTCTCGGCAAGGTAAGTGACTGCCGGCAAAGGGAAACCCATTTTTTGGTGTCTCTTCCTTTCAGATTGCCATTCTCGACTGGCGGTATCCCACCCCACATGAACAAAGAGGAAAAGACCGAAACACCCAGCTTCCTCTCCAAAAACACTTCCCTCGAGAAAATCCTATTGGTTCGTGATCGTACGTTTGATCTTTGATTCGATAGGAAGTCGTGTGCAAAATAGAGTCATGGTGAAGTTATGGTTTGGGAATAGGATAAAACACTTGCCTGTGTGAGTTTTATACACTATGAGTGATTTGTTTTCAGCTTAGCCCGATGTTTCCCCGGCATGTTCATTTAAAAGCTAAAAGTTGACATTCTGCCCTTCATTCTCGGTTACAAGGAAGATTACCCTTGGCATAAGTATATTGTTTCTCTAAGATGTGGTGCTCTCGCGAATGATTTATTTTTCTTTGCAAAAAAACATGTTTGCCTTTTAGGTGGAAAAAACCGGTGGACCGTTTGGTCCTGCCAACAAACCTTTTTTCGGAGCCCCATGAATGTCATTGCCTAGCGCTGTTCATGCATCCTCCACCCAAAGAGTTTGGAGCTATGCTTCATGATTTCCTAGTGTGAACCCTCTAGTGCAATCCTCCATTATCCACTTTTTTCGGAGCCCCATGAATGTCATTGCCTAGCGCTGTTCATGCATCCTCCACCCAAAGAGTTTGGAGCTATGCTTCATGATTGCCTAGTGTGGACCCTCTAGTGCAATCCTCCAATCTCCACTTTTTTTGAAGCCCCATGAATGTCATTGCCTAGCGCTGTTCATGCATCCTCCACCCAAAGAGTTTGGAGCTATGCTTCATGATTGCCTAGTGTGGACCCTCTAGTGCAATCCTCCATTCTCCACTTTTTTCGGAGCCCTATGAATGTCATTGCCTAGCGTAGTTCATGTGTCCTCCACCTTCGAGTCTGGAGCCCCGCGAATGTCATTGCCTAGCGATGTTCGCCAATTCTCCATTCTCCACTTTTTTCGGAGCCCCATGAATGTCATTGCCTAGCGCTGTTCATGCATCCTCCACCCAAAGAGTTTGGAGCTATGTTTCATGATTGCCTAGTGTGGACCCTCTAGTGCAATCCTCCATTCTCCACTTTTTTCGAAGCCCCATGAATGTCATTGCCTAGCGCTGTTCATGCATCCTCCACCCAAAGAGTTTGGAGTTATGCTTCATGATTGCCTAGTGTGGACCCTCTAGTGCAATCCTCCATTCTCCACTTTTTTCGGAGCCCCATGAATGTCATTGCCTAGCGCTGTTCATGCATCCTCCACCCAAAGAGTTTGGAGCTATGCTTCATGATTGCCTAGTGTGGACCCTCTAGTGCAATCCTCCATTCTCCACTTTTTTCGGAGCCCCATGAATGTCATTTCCTAGCGCTGTTCATGCATCCTCTACCCAAATAGTTTGGAGCTATGCTTCATGATTGCCTAGTGTGGACCCTCTAGTGCAATCCTCCATTCTCCACTTTTTCAGAGCCCCATGAATGTCATTGCCTAGCGTTGTTCATGTGTCCTCCACCTTCGAGTCTAGAGCCCCGCGAATGCCATTGCCTAGCGCTGTTCGCCAATTCTCCATTCTCCACTTTTTTTCGGAGCCCCATGAATGTCATTGCCTAGCGTTGTTCATGTGTCCTCCGTCATCAAGCGTGGAGCCTCTGGTGACTGGGAAATATGTTTTTCTGTTATTTTCCGGATCGGTTCCTTCGCCAAACATGTGTATATGTATATTATATCCGTTGTTCTTGTTGTTGTTTGTATTTTGTTTTGTGTTGTACAACAATAAAAGAAGGAGTAGAGACGAGAGTCGTCATCACGGAAAGGGCAGGAAGGACGAAATCAGTGTTTTATCTTTGCTTTCCTCTTATCTTCGATGAGAGGTAAGTAAAGAGGGGCAACTGTCATACCCTAATTTCGTCCGGGGATTATTATTTGATGATATACAACCTTTGATTGGCCGCTTCAAGATACTTGGCACCCTTTGTTGCACAATATGTGAAGTCCCGAGGCGTGCCGAAAATCAAAAGGAAGCAGGCTTACGCGATCCGTAAAAATTCCGTAATGTGACGGAAATCTAAAGGAGGTGTTTTTCACAATCCGTGAGTTTTCGTAACTTCTTCGAAAGCTAAAAAAGAGTAAATATATAATCCGTAAGGATTCGTAACTTTGCGGAAGGAAAATAAGTATCGTTATGAAATTCGTAAAGTTTCGTAATGTTACGGAAAAAGAATTACCAAAAAAAGGTAAAGGGGGGTGCATTTAGTAAAAATGGGGTACAAATAGCAGTCAGGCCCACTTGGGCCTTCCAGATTCTTCCTCCAGAAGGCTGTTGCTTCTGGAGGAAGCAACCTTGCTCGCCTGGGGGAGCTGGGTGGCAAGCTCCTCCCCTATTTTGCTATAAATAGGGGGAGGAGTGAAGGGAGAAGGGGTTCAACCTTCTTGCCACTTCTTATTCTCTCGAAATTGCTGAGGAAAATTGTTTCGGTGAAGAAAATCCAAGCCGAGGCACTTCTGTAACGTTTCCGTGAGTAATTACGCGAAGATTCTCGACCGTTCTTCAACATTCATCGTTCGTTCTTCGTTTTCTTCAGTCTTCAACGGGTAAGTACCTCAAACCGAGCTTTTCAATTCATTCTATGTACCCGTGGTGGTCCACATTTTGTTTCATGTATTTTTATTCTCGTTTTCATTCGCTTTCTATACCCCCTTTTGACGTGCTTCAGTCATTTATTTAAGTCATTTCTCACCTAATCTAAAAATAAAATAAATTTCCACCGATCATTTGAATTGTATCATCCGTTAATTTCGGTTAAAATGAATTCCGACCGTTCGGTCGTACCGTAACCACGTTGGAAATAAAAAAAGAGGTAAAATAATAATATAATAATCCAAAAAATATCTTTTAGTAAAATGAAGCGGAAAAATCAATCGGACGTTTTCTCTTTGGGATTTCTCATTCTTAATTGAATTGACTAATAACTAAAGCGAAACTAAGGCTAAAATCAATTCGCCAAGTCAAGCTCGTCCACCATAAAGTCACTAAAAAAGGATTTGAAAGTTTTATCTCAGCTTTTTCTTACCAAGTTAAATGGATCATTTTTAAAGGCCCAACACCTTTAAGTGATCACCTTTCAAGTAAAAGAATCGCTTGATTCACCTTTAAAGGAAGAACTACGTAGGTCTGATTTCCTCTTCGATGGAGGGTACGTAGGAGCAAGAGCCCCACTTTTGTTGACCTCAAAAAATAAAAAGAAATAAAAGTTAAGATAACACAATTCCACAATTCTAAAAAATAGGCTGTTGTCCTTTGAGACAAACGTAAGAGGTGCTAATACCTTCCTCAAACGTAAATACAACTCCCAAACTTAGAATTTTCATTTTGACCGGTTTCCTTTGGTTTTTCCAACGTTTTCCACAAATAAATGTTGGTGGCGACTCCGCACATCTTTCCTCCCTTGGAAAGCGCACCCGTGAGCCTCGCCTCGCTCGCCCGCAAAAGGGCACGTTGCGACAGTTAGTAAGAAGATCGAATCCGCGACCTTTTCTTTCTTAACCATCCAATTAACCTTATGTCTCCTTCAAAGACATAATAATATTAGTGTGCCAAAATTTTAGAATTTTAGTTGAAAAAATATAAATATGCATATTGATGAACTAATTATGGAGTGCTTTGATATGTATATTAAGTGTGTTAAATTTTAATCCACCATAGTACCACAACAGCTAGCAAATCTCGGAAACTTCTTTTCATCCTGTACCCCTGCAATGCAATGAATGAGGCATTCAGTTGACATGTTATGTTACTTACAAAGGAAATGAAAAAAAAAATAAATGAAAAGAAAAAAAGTGAGTCAGCCAGGCAAATGTTTACCAAATTCTGAAGGTGTAATTGTGGGGATAAGAAAATTAATTTGATAGTATTTATGTTTCCTATATTATCTATTAAAATATGACAAGCCAATCATGTAAGAGACTTGCAACTTGAGCAAGATTCAATAACACAATTATTAGTGAGTTGGATGTTGACTTACCAAGTCTATGCAAGTCGTCTCCTTTGCTTATCTTGTTAATCATTTCACTTTGATGAGATATCATTGCATTTCCATTTCTAATCGAATCACACATAATCTCTCTTTCTTGAGTTTTCATTTTGAGTTAGAACTTATAAGATGGTTGAGGCAGTACTTGAAGGTGTGCTTGGCGATTTGAGCTCTCCCATTGCAAAATAGTTGGGGCTACTTCTGGGTTTTGATCAAGACTTGGAAAGGTTTGCCAACTTACTCACTACTTTTAAGGTTGTGCTTGGAGATGATGAGGAGAAACAATTCTCAAATAGAGCTATAGAGATTTGGTTGCAAAATCTAAAAGATGCAGTTCTTGAGTTGGAAGACATCATGAACGAGTATGCTTATGAAGAAGTCAAGTATTGTCTACGTCTACCAGAAATGGTACAATACTCTCGCTTATCCCTATTTCATCCTAAGCATGTTATTTTTTGTTATGAAATTGCTAAGAGAATGAGAAGGATATATGAGAGATTAGATGAAATTCTGAAGAAAGAAATAAATTGAATTTGATTGTGAAGGTTCCAGAGAGAAGTGGAGTCATCGACTGGTGCCAAACTAACTCCCTCATCACTAAGCAAAAAGTCTATGGAAGTGAAAAGGATACCCTTAAAATTGTACAATTTTTGTTTGGCAAGGCTTCTCGTTCTGAGAATTTATCAGTCTATCCAATCATATGTCTGGGTGAACTTGGAAAAACAACACTTGGCTCAACTCATCTTCAATCATGAGAAGGTAGTCAAGCACTTTGAGTTAAGAATCTGGGTATGCATTTTAGAAGACTTTAGTTTGATGAGAATGAAAAAATAAATTATCGAAGAAACATTTAGGCATGTATGTGAGGATTTGGAGCTAGAGTCATTACATAAAAGGCTTCAAGATCTTCTTTGAAGAAAAAAATATTTGCTTGTTTTGGATGACGTTGGGATGATGGGATGATCAACAACAAAATTGGCAAAAGTTGAAATTTGCATTGGCTTGTGAGGCAAAAGGTTCTTCTATTTTGGTCTCCACTCGTCTTGTAACGGTTACAATCATGGGAACAACAAAGCATCCTCATGAATTATTAATGCTACAAAACAGTGATTGTTAGGAATTGTTTAAACACCAAGCATTTTCCCATATGAGGTAAAACGAGGAGATATTGAAGACATATAGGAAAAGAGATAGTAAAGAAGTGTTGGGGAATGCCTCTTGCAGCAAAGGCGATGAGAGGTCTTCTATCCTTCAAAAGAAACAAAATTGAGTGGCTCAATGTTAAGCAAAGCAGCCTTTTGGAGTTATCATATAACGAAAACTCCATAATGAATGTCCTGAGGTTAAGTTACTTAAACTTACCAATAAAACATAGACAATGTTTTGCTTATTGTGCATATTTCCCAAAGATGAAAATATAGACAAGCAATATTTAATTGAATGGTGGATGGCTAATGGATTCATATCATCTAATAGAATATTAGGGGGTGTTTGGTTTGGTTGTTTTCTGTTTTCATTTTAACTGAAAACAGAAAATAGTGATGAAAATATGTTTGGTTGGATTTTTGAAAACATTTTCAGTGAAAATGAAAACAGGAAATAACCAGAAAATGAAAACAATAAATTCTCATTTTCAGTTGAGAGCATAAACCTCATTTCGGGTAAAATGAAATTGCGGTAGCAATGAATGTAATTTTAAGCAAATCTAAAAGTACAAAAAGACAAGAAGTCAATATATCATAAATTTTCAGTATTTTTATTTCATAAAAACAGAAAACAATAAATCAAACCAAACATGTTCTCAGAATTCTAATATTTTAAAAATGAAAACAATTTTCAGAAAATGAAAACAGGAAATGAAAATGCAAACCAAACACACCCTTAGATGCTGAAGATGTGGATGATAGTGTTTGGAATGAATTATATTTGAGATAATTTTTTCAAGATCCGGTCCATATCTCATTCCTTTCAAGCCTAAATCATCTTCTATTTTTCAGTTTGGAATTTAAAATTCTTTTTCCTAGAATTGAGTTTCTTCCATTTTTGCTTAAAAAATCACTACCAGAAAAATGACTTTTTACGATGCGGGTTTTACAACGGTTGTAGAAAACCGTTGTTGTAAGTACATAGTGGCAATTTTGTAAATAATTTTAAAATTTTAAAGACGGGTTTGTGAAACCCATCTTTGAAAATGAATTACAACATCGGTTCTTGTAGAACTGATGTAGAATGAGCGCTTCAGGAATGCCAGTTGACTCTCTCTCACTCTTTATATATATATATATATATATATATATATATATATATATATATTTAATTTGTCTCCTTTAGTTACCAAAAACCCTAATTCTTTTTTCTCCTACTCAACTGTATCCACCCCTTGTAGAAGCAAGCTTCACGATGATGAATCAAGTAGTTTTGATGATGACAAAAAGCCCAAAAGAATGATGTCAAGATTGAGTTAACAAGTTCAAGATTAAGATTAAAGAAAAAAAATCAAGAAGAATCAAGATTTAAGAGAAGATGAATTCAAGATTCAAGAGAAGAAACCAAAAAGCAACAAGTCAAGACTTCACAAAAGAAATATTGAAAAAGATTTTTAAAAAACCAAACATAGCACAGTTTTGTTTTACAAGAAAAGTTTTTCCAAATTTTTCTAAGTTACCAGAGTATTTACTCTCTAGTAATCGATTACCAATTACCTGTAATCGATTACCAATGGCAAAGTTTGATTTCAAAAGCTTTTAACTGAATTTGCAACGTTCCAAATGTTTTTTAAATGGTGTAATTGATTACAATATATTGGTAATCGATTATCAGTGTATCTGAACATTGAAATTCAAATTCAATTGTGAAGAATCACATCTTTTCATAAAATGATTTGTGTAATCGATTACATGATTATGGTAATCGATTACCAATGACAAGTTTTGAATAAAAAGTCAAGAGATGTAACTCTTCCAATGGTTTTCTCAAGATTTTCTCAAGGTTATAACTCTTCCAATGGTTTTCTTGATCAGACATGAAGAGTCTATAAAAAGCAAGACCTTGACTTGCATAAGATAACTTTTACAACTTTTAAGAACTTCTTGAACAACTTTTGAGATTTCTTGAAACTCTTGCTTCTCATCTTTCTTCTTCTTCCTTTTCCAAAAAGCTTTCTAAGTTTTTTGTTTTCCAAACCTTGTTCTTCTACAAAAAACAAAAGTGTGCTATATCTTTTCATTCTCTTCTCCCTTTGCCAAAATGAATTCAACAAGGACTAATCACCTGAATTTTTTTTGTGTCTCTCTTCTCTCTTTTCCAAAAGAACAAAGGACTAACCGCCTGAATTTTTGTGTGTCTCCCTTCTCCCTTTTCAAAGAATTCAAAAGGACACAGTTTGAGAATTCTTTTGATTCTTCCCTTTCCCTTAAACAAAATATTTCAAAGGACTAACCGCCTGCAAATTCTTTGTCTTAACACATTGGAGGGTACATCCTTTGTGGTACAAGTAGAGGGTACATCTACTTGGGTTGTTGTAACTGAGAACAAGAGAGGGTACATCTCTTGTGGATCAGTTCAAGTGGAGGGTACATCCACTTGGTTGTTCAAAGAGAACAAGGGAGGGTACATCCCTTGTGGATCTTTGCTTGTAAAGGATTTTACAAGGTTGAAAGAAATCTCAAGAACCGGTGGTTGCTTGGGGACTGGATGTAGGCACGGGTTGTTGCCGAACCAGTATAAAATTCTTGTGTTTCTCTTCTTCTTCCCTATACTCTTTAATTTCCGCTGTGCACTTTTAATTATCACTTTTACTTCTGGTTAAGTTTCAATTATTGTTCTTTACTTTCTTAACTTTGTAGTAAAAGCCTAATTAAATCTAGTAACATTAAGAAGGATAAATTTTTAAATAGTCAAGGTACATTAATAATTAATTCAACCCCCCCTTCTTAATTATTCCGAGGCCACTTGATCCAACACCCCTCCCCCCCTCCTTCGTCATCCTCACCCAAGACGACCTCAAGAAAATTGCCGCCTACAAGGTCGTCGAGTATGTCAAGTCCGGCATGGTCTTTGGCCTCGGCACCGACTCCATTGCCAAGCACGCCGTCGACTACATCAGCGAGCTCCTCCGCCAAGGAAAACTCAAAGACATCATCGGAATCCCCACCTCCACCAAAATCTACAACCAAGCCCTCTCCCTCGGCATCCTCCACAAAAACCAAATCTAACGAGAGAGCAACCAAACTTGGCGTATAAAACACGGAGAGCCCAAAATCAGTAGTTTTGACCTTAGCACCCTCCTCAACAGTATCAAAGAGAAAGTTCTCAGGCTTGAGGACCCTATGCATGACCCCAAGCCAGTGGCAAGCCTCCACGGAGGCGGTGTCCTCGTAGGTGTCGTGGATGCGAATGACGTTGGGGTGCTTGGAGAGGTGGTGCATACGTCGTCGTAGTCCTCCTTGCAGAGCAGCTTCCGCTTTAGGATTGACTTGTAGGTGAAGGGGCGTCCTGTGGCATTGTGCGTGTAGAGGAAGGTTGTGCCAAATTGGCCCATGCTGAGCTTTTAGCTTAGGGTGTAGGCCTCGCGGAGATTCTCAGTTCGGTATGGGAGGACCCAGGTGGGCTTTGGTGGTAAGGCCGCGGTGGTGCTGGTGGTGGAGTTTGACATTGTGTTTGAGAGAGAGACAGAGTCAGTGTGTGTTAATTAGGAGAAGAAAAAGAAATAAAGGAAGACCCAGACTTGGTATAAGTGTTTAATTTAATTTATGAATGTGAGACTTGCTTTCATGAGAAGGATTATTTGAATTACAGATATCATGCAAGAGGTGTCTCTATCTCTGCTTGGTGAAGAAGTATTTGGAGAAGTCTTCATCTATTGATAGTGTTGAATGGTCCATGTACTCTATAGAATAAGGCCATAAAACCCCTGCTCATTGTGTATCCAAGTTTGCACTTTGTGTTAGCTTCGAAATTTAATTCTAATGACTTTTGAAATAATGCTGATGATGCTAACAACGAAAATAATTGCAGCTGCTAAGCTTATTAAAGTTCTTGGTTTTTCTGTAAGAATTATTCCATCAGCTAAGGCTACTTATTTTATTATGTGGGACTGTGGATAATAAAGACTGGTTTGATGAGGTATTGGTGTTTTAAAATAGGTGGTCTCGCACATCATTGATGCTATTAAAGATTGGATTGAGGGTGTTGTGATTCCCGTGGATGGAAAGGAGGGCCCTGCAGATGTTTGTGTGATTGAACTGGGAGGCACTGTGTGTAAGAAACATAATTTTATTACTATGCTTGTCAAGATATGCATTGATACAAAACATTCAATTCAATCTTATACATACTTTTTCTAAAAAAATTAGTTCTTTTGTTGTTGGTTAGTGATCCTGATTGGAAAATTTATTGGTTGTGTTTGCCAAAAATTATTCAACATAAACTTAAAGTAATTATCATTATCCAATCTTTGAACATCATTAACTATTTGAGTGGTTAATTGTTCCTAAGTGATCATGTTCTTTACCAAGAATTTCTTTCTTGTTATTTTCGCTTCAATAAAGTATGAATTGCTATTTTTTACATAATTTTCAATCCTTTAATAGACCATATGCACAACAGTTTCATTCCTTGCAACTGTACCTTTGGGAGAATTATTCTTTTTCCATATCATCCTGATACGAAAGGTATATTCATGAACTTTTCCTCCTATTGACATGTATATTCTAAGCTGTCCTTTTCTTTTACAGGGTATCACAACTTACGACTATGTTTGGGAGAATTATCTTTCCTTGGAAGGTTGTTTCTGCTCTGGTATTGAAAATTTTCCCTTGTCAGGCAAGTTGACCTTGTTAAACTAAATGAGCTATAAGCAGATGAGCTCTTACATGAAGTTTAAATGATGTGAACATTAGATAGAAAATTTCACAATGTGAAGAAGGATATGCTTGTTCTTATTTAATTTGTTTTACTGATCTTCATTTAACCTTTGTCCCATGATGTTTTTTAGATCAACATAAACCAATTATATTTGTATTACCTAATACTATAATTTTTAACAAATTAAATAAACCTTTGATAGGTGATTACTACTCTTATGAGTAACAACTTTTTCTTAAACGCCAATGTGATTCTAATTCCCTGGTATCATATCTAAAAAATTCTCTTTATAATTTATTTTTACATCAAGTTAATATAATCATATAGGAAAAAAATGATATTTGCTTGATGCTGAAAAGGCATTATTGTACATGGATTAGCTTATATATTAGTGCAGTAGTAGTACTTTCAAATAAAAAATAAAAAGAAAACAAAATCTCTAGTAGTGCCTAGGCATATATTTATTATACACTAGCTAGGTGCAGAGGAATTAATGCATACACACAGCGTAAAGCAAAAGGTTTGGCACCTCTTATTTTTATCTCTACACCTAGCAATCTAAAGTGGTTCAGCTGCCTCTAAAGTTGTTTCAGCTGCTTCTAAAGTGGCAAGCAGCGTGCCTATGCCTGACATTACTACAAAGGAGACAGGTTTCTCAGAGGCTAAAGCATTCAAGCATATTAAGGCCTTATCTCAGATACCCTATCCTCCTCTTTCTTCTGACCAGAGTCCTTTCATTTAGGTACCTTGGGGAGTAAAACAAAAAATAAGGCTAATGTATCATAAGATATGTCTTTGTTTTGGAATTGGGATTGAATTTGAAATAATGAGTGTGGCCACTGATAAAGCTTCTTTCAGGGTGATAGAGTTACAGGGACAAGTGGTCATTATGAGAAAATGCTTTCATCTGCTGCACCTGATAAGCATACTTGTACATCGGGCAGCTCAAAAAATTGGATGGTGTTGTCAATTTCAGGGGATAAGCCTACTCCTAGATCCTATGTATGTAAATTTGTGATTCTTGTTATATTTTACATTTGTTCCTGAGTCTTTTTCTGGAAGTTTTATGACTTCTGAGCAATTTTGGCAAATGACTTAACTATCACTATTTGTGAATAGCATGCTACAGTTGTCATTCAAAATAAGATGATAATGGTTGGTGGTGAATCCGGGAGTGGATTGTTAGATGACGTGCAGGTGAGGAAACATTTCTTTGTTTTGGAATTGCAAGATTTATGAGAGGGAGATTGTTGGCACATCATACAAACTGCGATCTATACAATTTAGTGAAAAAGCACTCCTGAGATTTCATATTTTCATACACATTTTAGAATTAGTTACATTTGACTTTTGCAAGAGTAAATACTAATGCAATTCCCCAAGTACAAGAAAACATAAGCAGAGTATAAGTAGAACTACTGATATAGTGATCTGAGTTCTGAAATGTGACTGCTATTTATTGAATAGGCTTATGATGGAGATAAGACACACTGACAGTTTTGTTCCTCTCAATAAAGACCTTAGATTTAAACTATACTTGTTTCCCTCAAAAGACGATATTGAATATCACCCTTAGAATAATCAAATGATGATGGTTCCTTGTTTTGTTTATTAAAACATGTATTATATAATTAGGGGGCCTGATTTTTCCTACCAAAATTTCAGGTGCCTTTGGAGGGTTTTAGTGCTCTTCAAGGAATTTCAGGTGCCGAGAGGTTTCAGATACATAAGGCATATGGGAGTTCTGATCACTTGCCTTCTGCTCGTACTTGGTACCTTTTTTTTTTTTACTTTTCAGTTTATTATATCATCAATGAACATTTTGGTGTGTGTTTGATTTATGGGTTTCATCACTTGATGGATCATCATTATCATGTGTCTCCAAGTAAGTAAAACATAGTCTTTTTTATGCAGTTTCAATCAATTAGATTTGCCAGAGTATCCATCTAAACAACATTTGGAAGGAAGGTTACTGCTTGCCATTGATGAAGCAAATGAGGGATTCGGATTTGGTTAAGTTTTTTTTTTGGGGAGGGGGGGGGGGGGGGGGAATAGACCCTGCAAGTGACAAAATTTTTGCTTCACCCTCATCTTCTTCACATATGTAATAGCTTTGTCCTTGTTCATGCTGCGAAATTGTTCTAATTGTCTTTCTGATTTTTGTAGTATGGTCATTTGATACATATACAGAGTGTTGGTCACCCATGGAAGCAAAGGTAGAAAGTTGATCTTGGAGATTTTCTATATTAGGAATCCAAATATTAGGGCATATGCTACTGAATTGCCATTCTTTCTTATATGTAATTATAAAACCTAATTCAATTATAAAGTAAGTCTCATACACATTAGGTTCAATTATATTTGCATTGTTATTGCTGTCATACCCTAATTTCGTCCGGGGATTATAATTTGATGATATACAACCATTGATTGGCCGCTTCGAGATATTTGGCACCCTTTGTTGCACAATATGTGAAGTCCCGAGACGTGCCGAAAATCAAAAGGAAGCAGGCTTACGCGATCCGTGAAAATTCCGTGATGTGACGGAAATCGAAAGGAGGTATTTTTCGCAATCCATGAGTTTTCGTAATTTCTTCGAAAGCTAAAAAAGAGTAAATACATAATCCGTAAGGACTCGTAACCTTGCGGAAGGAAAATAAGTATCGTTACGAAATTCGTAAATTTTCGTAACGTTACAGAAAATGAATTACCAAAAAAGGTAGAGGGGGTACATTCAGTAAAAGGGGGGGTACAAATAGCAATCAGGCCCACTTGGGCCTTCCAGATTCTTCCTCCAGAAGGTTGTTGCTTCTGGAGGAAGCAACCTGGCTCGCCTGGGCGAGCTGGGTGGAAAGCTCCTCCCCTATTTTGCTATAAATAGGGGGAGGAGTGAAGGGAGAAGGGGTTCAGCCTTCTTGGCACTTCTTATTCTCTTGAAATTGCTGAGCAAAATTATTTCCGTGAAGAAAATCCAAGCCGAGGCGCTTCCGTAACGTTTCCGTAACGTTTCCGTGAGTAATTACGCGAAGATTCTCGATCGTTCTTCAACATTCATCGTTCGTTCTTCGTTTTCTTCAGTCTTCAACGGGTAAGTACTTCAAACCGAGCTTTTCAATTCATTCTATGTACCCGTGGTGGTCCACATTTTGTTTCATGTATTTTTATTCTCGTTTTCATTTGCTTTCTATACCCCCTTTTGACGTGCTTAAGTCATTTATTTAAGTCATTTCTCGCCTAATCTAAAAATAAAATAAATTTCCATCGATCATTTGAATTGTAGTATTCGTTAATTTATGTTAAAATGAATTCCGACCGTTCGGTCGTGCCGTAACCATGTTGGAAATCAAAAAAGAGGTAAAATAATAATATAATAATCAAAAAATACCTTTTAGTAAAATAAAGCGAAAAATCAATCGGACGTTTTCTCTTTGGGATTTCTCATCCTTAATTGAATTGACTAATAACTAAAGTGAAACTAAGGCTAAAATCAACTCGCCTAGTCAAGCTCGTCCACAAAAAATAGGGTTTTGAAAGTTTATCATTTCAGTTTCTTACCAAGTAAAATAGATCATTTTTAAGGTCCAACGCCTTAAAATGATCACCTTTCAAGTAAAAAGAATCACTTGATTCACGCATAAGAAAGAACTACGTAGGTCTGATTTCCTCTCCGATGGAGGGTACGTAGGAGCAAGAGCCTCGCTTTTGTCGACCTCAAAAAATAGAAAGAAATAAAAGTTAAGTAACACAATTTCCACAATTCTGAAAAATAGGCTGTTGTCCTTTGAGACAAACGTGAGAGGTGCTAATACCTTCCTCAAGAGTAAATACAACTCCCGAACTTAGAATTTTCATTTTGACCGGTTTCCTTCGGTTTTCTCGACGTTTCCCACAAATAAACGTTGGTGGTGACTCCGCGCATCTTTCCTCCTTTGGAAAGCGCACCCGTGAGCCTCTCCTTCGCTCGCCCGCAAAAGGGCACGCTGCGACAGTTGGCGACTCCACTGGGGAGCTTTTTGTGAGTTAGGCTTATTTTAAAGAATTGTGGAATTGTGAAACTTTGTGTGTGCATTTTGTTGAACTGTGTAAAATGTAATAACTGCTGTCTTTTCCACATTTTTACACTGCATTCTAAGCACCCACGGGTTTGAGTAAAAAAGGGGCTCTATACCCGGGTTCATGGGAATCTAAGAAGTGGAGGTGAATCTATAATCATGCTAGGTCTCCGACTTGCTTGATAATAGTGAAACCTCGTCTAGAGCTTTCTCTCTTTATAATGTGTTGTCGATGGTATTCCATACCGCCACAATATTATTATCTTGAGTGATGATACCTCTAGAAAACAGCCGTGTGAGTTATGAATTATTGGGGAGTAGTTATTAGAGACCCCTAGATATTGTCCTATAGGTTCCCAAATAGGGGCAAAGAGCAAACATGCTCCGTGCCATTCGTTCTCATGCATGTTTTGGTAAATAGCACTAGTTTATAGTTTTGCTAGTGATGTTTGTTTTCTTTAGAGTAATACGTAACCTTTTTTAATATTACATTGAGGCACCATCATGCCCAAAACGTAGCATTAAAGTTGGATCTCTGCAGTCTCGTATGTGTGAATTACCCCTTTGTGTTGTTTTCTTTCCGTTTCATGCATGCACATCTGCATCATACCGTCACACATGCGTTGTATGTGGGTCTCGTCTTTTGTCGTGGGAAGTCGGAAGATCCATATCGTCTTCTTAACTACACACATGGGGCATTGCGCCCCCAAATGCGTAGTAAGGAGAGATGATTTTCCGGGCTCTTGTGTCCGTAAATGCATTCATATCATGCACCGCATAAACATCTCTTCAGCATCATAATGAACATATCGTTCCTGCATTTGTCCGTTATCACATCACATTTTGCATGAGTCATTGCATCATCATGCATATGTGTTCAACAAACTTTTTGGTCTACAAATTGCATACTAATTGTTTTCATGTTTGCTCATGCGTGACCCTTGCGTTTTCCCCTTCAACTGACAAAAACAAAAAAAGGAAGCATGAAAATTCATGATGCATTCTTAGTTGCATGTGTTAGGTACCATGAGCCAACCATGTTGGGATCATAAACCCATTTTTAAAATAAAAAAAACAACACAAACAACAAAACAAAATGATTGAGCATGATACCTAATGCGTGGTTAACTAAAGGATGTCTTTTCGGGCATCTCAATCTCATAATTACATTTTCCATACATAGCGTGCGTATTCCCGAATCTTTCATCCCTATAAAATGTTGTTGAAGTATTGGCGATCAAAATTGCCATTCCCTGGGTTATGGGGTTGAACCAAGCTCGTGCTTTTACGAAAAAGTTCATCAAGTCAAGATGAAGCATGGAAGTAACCATCTTGCAAAAAATTGGGGCAAAAGATGGATCGGGTTACATCGCTGCTTCGTCTACTACCAAACACATTTAGGACTGTTAATGTCCTTGTTACTTCCAGTTTCACCTTGACGAAGATGTCATGGACCATGTTGAAAATCTAAATTGATTCAACCCCATGTCCTGCGTAAAGATTTGCAATACTTCAACTGTGCATCATTCGCATACATTCATGTTGTTCATTGCATTCTTTCCTTGAAAAAGAATTTAATCATTGTTATAAAAAAGAAAAAAAAACATGCTTTATAGTGCCCTCACCGAACCTGTGCTAGAGCTAGAGTAATGGGTGAAGTAGAGGAGGTACAAGGGAAGATGAAGGTCGACATGGAGGCCATGAAAGAGAAAATGGCCACAATGATGGCCATGATGAGCATGAGGAAGATAATGGAAGCCAATGCGGTTACATTTTCTGCTACCAGCACTGTTGCTAAGGTGAACCCGATGCCCCCATCTGGCCTCAACCAAATGAATCATCCAACCTTAGATATGGTAGGCAAAGATTTGGGAAGTAGAGGCGGCCCCCATGATGTGCAAATTCAAAACGAGCACGCCTTCCCGCCATATGGCTTGCCTCTCAACTATACGCCACCCAATGTGGCGTACACTCCCAATAAGAATGTCAATAACTCCACTCCTATACCCATTGAGAGCCAGCAACCCCAAACTGATCATGCACATGTCTCTTAAACCGTGGGGGAGACACATGAAATTCCCCATCACAATCTAGCCGACTTCGAGCCTTGGCTCGGATATGCCACTGAAGGGCAAGCATTTGGTGGTATACCCCTACAAAACCCTTTGGAGGGCCCTCAGTATCACCCACAACTACACCTCTTGCATTCCACGACAAGTAAAAACCCTCATGCTATGGCAGAAATGGGAAAGCTGGATCATCTAGAGGAAAGGCTCAGGGCCATTGAAGGAGGTGAAGATTATTCCTTTGCTAACCTAGAAGAGTTGTTCCCAATACCCAATATCATCACCCCTCTCAAGTTCAAGGTGCTGGACTTTGACAAGTACAAGGGGATTACTTGCCCCAAGAACCATCTAAAGATGTATTGTCGGAAGATGGGGGCATACGCAAAAGATGAGGAATTGTTGATACATTCCTTCCAAGAAAGTCTTACTGGGGTAGTTGTTACCTGGTACACTAACATGGAACCTTCCCGAGTCCATTCCTGGGAAGACCTAATGGTTGCCTTCGTTAGGAAGTGTCAGTATAATGGCTTCGGATAGGATGCAACTACAAAATATGTGCAAAAAAGGGGGCACAGATCTTTCAAAGAATACGCCCAAAGGTGGAGAACCTGGCAGCTCAAGTGGCACCTCAATGACGAAAAAATGATGACAATGATAGTAGACACATTACTAGTATTCTACTATGGAAAATGGTGGGCTACGCACCTTCAAAGCTTTGCGGATTTGGTCTTTGCCAGTGAAAGGATCGATGTGGGTCTGAAAAAAGGCAAATTTAGTCACCCTGCTTGGACGAATGAGAAAACTGGGGCAAATGAAGAGGGTGAGGATGAAGGAGAAGCCTATGTTGTGACTGCCATTCCAATATAGCCAAGTTTCCCACCAACCCAACAATGTCACTACTCAGCCAATAACAAACCTTCTCCTTACCCACCGCCCAGTTATCCACAAAGGCCATCCCTAAAATCAACCACAAAGCCTACCTACCGCACTTCCAATGACAAACACCACCTTTAGCATAAACCAAAACACCAACCAAGAAATGAATTTTGCAGCGAGAAAGCCTTAGAATTCACCCCAATTCCAGTGTCCTATGCTGACTTGCTCCCATATCTACTTGATAATTCAATGGTAGCTATAACCCTAACCAAGGTTCATCAACCTCCATTTCTCCGAGAATACGTCTCGAACGCAACGTGTGCTTGTCATGGAGAAGCCCCGGGGCATTCCATTGAGCATTGTAGGGGCCTGAAGCGTAAGGTGCAAGGTCTAATTGATGCGGGCTGGCTGAAATTTGAGGAGAATCGCGTGTAAATCCTGACATTGACAAGAGATGCCACACATGGGGCAATTTTGAAAGCTGTTGTTAGATGTCTCTAATGACCCATCAGGATTTTCAAGTTTGTACCATTATTGTAAACCATAGTTACAATGTTAAAAGAAATGGATAAAGTTGATATCTTTGTCCCTCATCCTCTCGCAAACGCATCTTTGCTTATTCAACTTTCACCGGAATGTGCGTGCAAGCCATTGGTCTGTTTGCTCAAGCGACCTGTGCTCCTGAGTTTGGACTTCCAAGACCGTTCAATCAGAGATTACTCGTCTTGCACATCAACAAGTAAAGTTCAAAACAAATAAGTTTCAAAATAAAAAAAAAGGGAGTTCCAAAAGAAAAAAAAATCATTTGATTGACTGTGTTTTCAAGACATTCATGTGACCTCATTTTATCATCCTGGAAAGTTTGTCTTTTTAGAGAAAAGTGAGTTATCAAGAATATGATGTTGGACAAATGGCCTCAGTTATCTTAAGAAGGGGGGGGGGTTAAATTAAGATACGAAGACTATTCCCCAATTAAACTTTCACTCTCTCTTTTCGGATTAACAATGCACCCTGTCGCAACGTGCCCTTTTGCGGGCGAGCAAAGGCGAGGCTCATGGGTGTGCTTTCCAAAGGAGGAAAGATGCGCGGAGTCGCCACCAACGTTTATTTGTGGGAAACGTCGGAAAAACCGAAGGAAACTGGTCGAAATGAAAATTCTAAGTACGGGAGTTGTATTTACGTTTGAGGAAGGTATTAGCACCTCTTACGTTTGTCTCGAAAGACAACAACCTATTTTTTAGAATAGTGGAATTGTGTTATCTTAACTTTTATTTCTTTTTATTTTTTGAGGTCGACAAAAGCGGGGCTTTTGCTCCTAAGTACCCTCCTTTGGAGAGGAAATCAGACCTACGTAGTTCTTTTGTATGCGTGAATCAAGTGATTCTTTTTTACTTGAAAGGTGATCATTTTAAGGCGTTGGACCTTTAAGAATGATCCATTTTACCTGGTAAGAAACTAAAATGATAAAATTCCAAAATCCTATTTTTGTGGACGAGCTTGACTAGGCGAATTGATTTTAACCTTAGTTTCACTTTAGTCATTGGTCAATTCAATTAAGAATGAGAAATCCTAAAGAGAAAATGTCCGATTGATCTTTCGCCTTTATTTTACTAAAAGGTATTTTTTTATTATTATATTATTATTTTACCTCTTTTTTGATTTCCAACGTGGTTACGGCACGACCGAACGGTCGGAATTCATTTTAACCAAAATTATCGGGTGATACAATTTAAACGATCGGTTGAAATTTATTTTATTTTTAGATTAAGCGAGAAATGACTTAAATAAATGGCTTAAGCACGTCAAAAGGGGGTATAAAAAGCAAATGAAAATGAGAATAAAAATACATGAAACAAAATATGGACCACCACGGGTACATAGAAATGAATTGAAAAGCTTGGTTTGAGGTACTTACCCGTTGAAGACTGAAGAAAACGAAGAACGAACGATGAATCTTGAAGAACGGTCGAGAATCTTCGCGTAATTTCTCACGGAAATGTTACGGAAACGTTACGGAAGGGCCTCGGCTTGGATTTTCTTCACGGAAACAATTTTCCTAAGCAATTTCGAGAGAGAGAGAAGTGCCAAGAAGGCTGAACCCTTTTCTTCTTCACTTCTCCCCCTATTTATAGCAAAATAGGGGAGAAGCTTGCCGCCCAGCTCGCCCAGGCGAGCAAGGTTGCTTCCTCCAGAAGCAACAGCCTTCTGGAGGAATCTTCTGGAGGGCCCAAGTGGGCCTGGTTGCTATTTGCACCCCCCTTTTTACTAAATGCACCCCTTCTATTTTTTTTGTAATTCTTTTTCCGTAACGTTACGAAACTTTACGAATTTCGTAACGATACTTATTTTCCTTCCGCAAGGTTTACGAATCCTTACGGATTATGTATTTACTCTTTTTTAGCTTTCGAAGAAGTTTCGGAAACTCAGATTGCGCAAAAACACCTCTTTTCGATTTTCGCCACATTACGGAATTTCACGGATTGCGCAAGCCTGCTTCCTTTTGATTTCTGAGACCTCTCGGGACTTCATTTATTGCATGTCATCAAGTAATAATCCCCGGACGAAATTAGGGTATGACACACCCTTAAACATGAATTACTCAAAAGACAATTCAAAATAAACTTCTTTAAAGCAAAAGATAAATAGCAATAAATAAAAGAAGTTTAAGGGAAGAGAGGAATGCAAACTTGATTTATATTGGTTCGGCCACTTCCCGTGCCTACATCCAGTCCTCAAGCAACCCACTTGAGATTTTCCACTCTCTTTGTAAAACTCCTTTTACAAAGTCTGAATCACACAGGGACAACTCTTCCCTTGTGTTCAAGAATCCTCTACAACAAGAGACCCACAGTCTCTTAATCCCTTTTTAGAAATAAGAAGAAGAGAAGAAGAGATCTCTCTTAAAAGAGATAGCTTGTACAATGAAGATCAATCAAAATTCCTTATTGAATATGCAAGTGGTTGATCAAGGAATCTTTTTGAGAGGATAAAACATTTCAGTTAAAAAAAAACTCTTAATCTTTTGAGAGGATAAAACTTTTTGGCAACTCTCTTTAAATTGGTGTTTCCAAGTCACATATAAATAGACCTTTGATGGCCATTCATAAACCATTTGAATAGATGTGACTCTTGGGAATTATATTCTTTAAATCCCCTCTGGTAATCAATTACAAGACTTATGTAATCGATTACAGGTTTTAAAAATTTGAATTAAAACACTTTCAACTGCTGGTAATCGATTACCAGAGAGCAAATCTCAATTTGAAATGATAGAATTCTTTGGTCAAACCTTTTGTTTGTTTTCAATTTGGAAACTTTTTCCTAAAGATTCTAGAGATCAACTTGA
Organism: Glycine max; assembly: GCF_000004515.6. Taxonomy (NCBI): domain Eukaryota; kingdom Viridiplantae; phylum Streptophyta; class Magnoliopsida; order Fabales; family Fabaceae; genus Glycine; species Glycine max. The sequence goes on along the minus strand of NC_016090.4, from coordinate 29,000,962 downwards.
TCATATATCTTGATTTTCTTGGATTCTTGTCTTAAATAAAACTTAGAAGCACTTGATCCTTTAGCATCATCAAGACATCAAAACATCTTGCTTCTACATAGGAGTCATTTGACTTAATCCATCAACTGAAAAATCCTTCAACTATTTCTCGTCCTTGGAAAATTCTTTTTGCAAGAATCAATTGCTTCTTTCATTCTTCCTCACTACGAGGTTGTGAAGACAAGACAACAATTGGTACCTCAAAGCCTTACACTAGGGCAATGAAAGGTACCATGCAAAAACCTCAAGCGAACCTAGGGGCAGATTAGAAGTTCTCACCCAATAGGTTCCCAGCTACAAGGTCATGACGAAAGATAACAATTGGTACCCCAAAGCCTTACACTGAGGCAATGAGGGGCATCGTGCATGAGCCTCAAGTGAACATAAGGGCAGATCAAAAGTTCCCACCCGTCGATGTTTTTAAACAAGAAAAAAAAGGGAGACAAGCCTTGGAATTTCAATAGATTGATTAAACGTCAAACGGCTCCATTGTCGTCACTCCAAAATGGTCAAGTGACTAAATCAAACAGAATATACACTATGAGGGAGTTCTCGGAGAGATTTGCAAAAGATAGGATAAGGTTGCATGAATTATCACCTTTTTCAAAAGGACAATCAATCTATGTTTTCCAAAAAAAATTAAATCAAAATCAAAATCACGAAATAGGGAAAGAATGTCATGAACATTGTACAACTTTCCATTGCATTGCATTGTTTCATGTGCGGTCAGCATTACCAAATTTCACAACAAAGGTTGCATGCGTCTGCATCCCTAAAAATCATGTTAACTGCATAGATTTCCTACATCTCGTGTCCAATCTTGTTGGATGACCGGCCCTCTCGATGGGCCGATCTCTTGTTTTCTCATAAAGGTGGACCCTTGGGTACTAGTACCTATCACCTTTAGAGGACTATTTGTCCTCGCCTGCAGAGGGCTGCACGCCCTCGCCTTTAGAGGGCTACGCGTCCTCATTTTCAGTGTGCTCCATATCCACACCTTAAGAGAATATAAGGTCCTTTGCCCTTAGATGCTTAACCGAGACTTGCGCTCCCGGTTAAGGGGCCAGTAGTTTCCTTTTATCGGTTCCTGGGCCACCCTTTGATATTGGAGGGCAACCAACTGTGCGAGCACATCCAGAGAGAGAGACTATCACGCATCTACTATGCATACTGGGGCAAGATTTCACCCGTGCCGCTGCAAAAAGACGAGTGCGGATCATGTGCACCAACATGACCAATCTTACGTGGATATGGATGACGTTGCTATTTAGCAACATTCTGCCCAGCGACCACAATGCCAATCTTCGCCTGCAGATGTATCGGTTGGTCTGTGCCGTCATGACATAGGTAAGTATGCACATGGCTCAATTGATTTCTGATGTCATATATTGTTTGTAGGGATCACGCCCACAAGACGCCCAGTGGACCCGAAGAAGTCCAACAGGGCCCTGGGGTTTCCAGCTCCGGTTACGGGCCTCTATAGTCCTACAGGGTGCCCGTTCCCCCGGCAAGGTCACGTCATCATGGCATAGGTAAGTATGCACATCGCTCAACTGATTTCTGATTTCATCTATTGTTTGCAGGGATTGCGCCTGCAAGACACCCAGTGGACCCGAAGAAGTCCAGCAGGGTCTTGGAGTTGTCAAGCTCTAATTACGGGTCTCTGTCAGTTCTACAGAGTGCCTGTCACCTCTAGCAAGGGCATCAGGCCCCCTACTAATCGAGCTTTCATCAAGAAGTACTGCGTCCCTAGGTAGGCACAGGGCGAAATACCACAGCAACCTGGGGATGGCCGGCAGCGGGCAACAGACGCACCGCCATCACCTCTAGAGTTCACCTCAGCTCATCCACAAAAAGGTTAGAGCATTGCTTACGACCCATGGCCGACCAATAGGCGACCAAGTCCAAAGCCAAAGGTAAGCAAAGTACTAGGTCCGTGACCGACAAGCCATCATGCGTCCAGCTCAAGACGTTAAAGAAGCGCTACTAGGAGGCAACCTAGTACCTTTTAAATCTCTGCTTGTTATTTGATCACCTTTGTTTCTCAAGTCATAGCAGGACACACCTAGTTACTCATGATCCTAGGAATTTAAATAAAACAAGCACAAGCTCGGAAGGTAGTCATACCTCACAATATATATATATATATATGTATGTATGTTTAGGTAGAAAGATACCTTGGATATGCATGTATATAGCAAAAATATCTCACAAAATATATATATGTATGTTTAAGTAGCAAGATACCTTGGATATGCATGTATATAGCAAAAATATCTCACAAAACATATATATGTATGTTTAGGTAGCAAGATACCTTGGACACGCATGTATATGGTAAAATACCTCACAAAATATACGTATGTTTAGGTAGCAAAATACCTCAAAAAAAAAAAGAGAGCAAAAAGAGAGCGAGCAAGAAAAGAATAAGAAAAAAAAATAATAATAAAAAGTTGTCTAGCTAAAAAACAACATGCTTGTGAAAAGAGATAATTTCCAACTTTTCTTTGAAAGATTTTACTGATCTTAACCAGTTTTTTTGAAAAAAATGTGTGTACACATTTGAAGGGTAAATGCTGTGAAAAGTTTTTCGAACACCCAAGATAGACTCGGATGAATGCACAAATTGATAGAAGAACATATTTTGGAAATACTGGGTTGACTTAAAATAGGGAAAATAAATCCTGAGCCCTAGTGTCACATGACCATAAAAACTTGATGCTTGAGTGTCCACATGGGTGCATGCATGACCAGTTTTGCATAAAATTTCCTAATCATCATTGTTGCATGTGTATCATGGAAATAATGTAGGACATCCCCTTTATCCTCGAACCGCTGGCCAAACCCTGACATATATCATGACCACCTGTTCTACAAGCTTTGAGCCAAAATCCCAACTTATCATAAACCTTGACCCAGGGTGAGAATGTCAATCCTTGCCCTCGGAAAACAAAAAGAAAGAAAAAAAAAAAAGAAAAATTCCCAATCAAAGAGTGGGAGAAAGCAAAAAAGGAAAGAAAATTCCCGATCAAGGATCGGAAGAAAACAGAAGAAACATCCAGAAAGGTCTTTGGACCAGACAATATCTGAAAAGTACAAAATTGTCACCAAGTAAACAAAAAAGAAAGGAAACCACGACCCAAAGTGGCCTTCTCCCTTTGATTGCCAATCAAAATCTTGTGCACTAGCGACTTTCTCGCCCCGCACTAAACAAAAACAGAAAAGGAGAAGGCAAAAACACTCAAAGCCAAAATTCCCCACCTAAAAACCATTCCCAAAATAAGTCCTATTGATCCATGATCACGCATGTAATCTTTGATTTGATAGGAAGTGATTTGCAAAATCAAGTCATGACATATCTATGGTTCGGAATTAGGATAAAACACTTTCCTGTGTGAGATTGATACACTTTGAGTGATTTTCTCCTATCTTTGTTGGATCTCGTGTTTCCTCTAAATGGTCATTTAGAAACGAAATGCTAACATCCAAAATCTCATTACGGTTATGAGAAAATTTCATCAGCATACTCTCCTTCCCCGATAGACGCATTGTCTTTCATCCAAAAAGCATATGTTGCTCTGATCAGTTGGAAGTTTTGTCTCTTTACTAAAGCATGTTCGCATTTTGGTGAAGAAAACACCGAGACTATTTTTAGTCTCACAGTTATCAAGAACTACGTAGGTCTGAGTTCCTCATCACAAATTGAGGATACGTAGGAGCAAAAGCCCTGCTTTTGTCGACCACCCCACTTTTTGTTACCGTGTCCCAAGGGACCGGTGGCATGCGGAGCCATATGACCGTGGGATCCCCAGATTCATGTTCTTTTATGTTTCATCCTTTATCATTTACATGACTTGAGGGACTAACATTTGTTTTTTGATGTCGCGATTGTCATTTGTTTTGTGCATATATTTTGTTTGGACTATTACGTTAGTGCTTACTTCGTTGTTGTCAATAGTGTTTGTTGAAATTCTGGAACCGTGTAGAGTTTTTCATTTAGGAACATCGTCCTAAAAATAAAATGAACCAAAAATCCTAATAAAAAGAAAGAAGCGTTGTGAATAAAATGTCTGCGTATACAAAGAAAAAGGAAAGTGTGTATAAAAGGATTTTTTGTGTGTAAATGATGCGTGGAAAGGAATTCTTGTGTGTGTGAGCAACAAGTGTATATGAAGAAACTTTTGTATGAACCATAAGTGTGTGTTGGGAAAAATGAAAAAATCTTTGAACGTAAATAGGGTTTGTATATAGGCCGTGTGACGTAAAGAGAAAGAGTTCCAATGCGTGTACAGAAAAAGTTTGTCATGTATAAGAATGTAGATGTACAAAGAAAAGTTTTCCTCATAAAGGACTACAGGTGTATAATTTTGTGAATATATAAAGATGAAACAAAAAGGAAAAAGAAAGAAAAACCGCGAAGGTCGACATGTTATAGTTAAGAAGTATAAATCATTCGTAAAGAGCAAACGTATCTTCTGGAAACAAGGGACTGATGCTAAGAGTTTATTTTCCGGAATAACCGAGATAAGAATGGATGAATTCATTGAATTGATGAAAGAACATAACTTGGAAACGTTGGGTCTGTTTGTGTAAATTCCCAACCATAGTATCACAATGCCATAAACGGGATGCTTGAGTGCCCACCTGGATGTAGCCATGACTAATTTTGCACGTTGTTTTCAAATCATCATTGTCACGCGTGCCTTGTGGAGTAATATGGGAGTTCGGCCCGAGACCGACACCTTGACACCCAAATTTGTTTTGCCCCAGATATCAAGATTGGGTTCCCACGATAAAAGACCCCATTGAAACACAACCTTAGACATTTTTGAACCTTGGCCTATCAAAAGAATCCTCATCCTTTCCCCCGAAGCAAAGGACAGCGGAATCTCCTCAAGGGAGAGCAAATAGAATGCTGAAACCCGATTTCCCAAAGAAAGAAAAGGAAGAAATGAAAAGAAAAGAAAGAAAAAGAATAATAAAAAAGAAAGAAAAAGAAGGATTTTCGATTGAAGATCGAAAGGAAGTGAAAATGGAAAAGATCGGAGGAGAACAGAGTAATTCTCGATCAATGAAAGAAAGGGAATGGAAAATCTTCAGACCAGATAATTTTTCGGTAAAATAAGTGACTGTCGGCAAAGGAAAACCCATTTTTGGTGTCTCTTCCTTTCGAATTGCCATTCAAAGTCATTCTCGACTGGCGATATCCCACCCCACATGAACAAAGAGGAAAAGACTGAAACACTCAGCTTCCTCTCCAAAAAACACTACCCTCGAGAAAATCCTATTGGTCCGTGATCGTACGTTTGATCTTTGATTCGATAGGAAGTCGTGTGCAAAATAGAGTCATGGTGCAGTTATGGTTTGGGAATAGGATAAAACACTTGCCTTGTGAGTTTTATACACTATGAGTGATTTATTTTCAGCTTAGCCCGATGTTTCCCCTGCATGTTCATTTAAAAGCTAAAAGTTGACGTCCTGCCCTTCATTCTCGGTTACAAAGAAGATTACCCTTGCCACAAGTATATTGTTTCTCTAAGATATGGTGCTCTCGCGAATGATTTATTTTTCTTTACAAAAAGCATCTTTGCCTTTCAGGTGGAAAAACCCGGTGGACCGTTCGGTCCTGCCAACCACTTTTTTTGGAGCCCCATGAATGTTATTGCCTAGCGCTGTTCATGTGTCCTCCACCTTCGAGTTTGGAGCTATGTTTCATGATTGCCTAAGTGTGGACCCTCAAGGCAATCCTCCATTCTCCCCCTTTTTTTCGGAGCCCCATGAATGTTATTGCCTAGCGCTGTTCATGTGTCCTCCACCTTCGAGTTTGGAGCAATGCTTCATGATTGCCTAAGTGTGGACCCTCAAGGCAATCCTCCATTCTCCACCTTTTTTTCGGAGCCCCATGAATGATATTGCCTAGCGCTGTTCATGTGTCCTCCACCTTCGAGTTTGGAGCTATGTTTCATGATTGCCTAAGTGTGGACCCTCAAGGCAATCCTCCATTCTCCCTTTTTTTTTTCCGGAGCCCCATGAATGTTATTGCCTAGCGCTGTTCATGTGTCCTCCACCTTCGAGTTTGGAGCTATGTTTCATGATTGCCTAAGTGTGGACCCTCAAGGCAATCCTCCATTCTCCCCCTTTTTTTCGGAGCCCCATGAATGTCATTGCCTAGCATTGTTCATGTGTCCTCCACCTTCGAGTTTGGAGCTATGCTTCATGATTGCCTAAGTGTGGACCCTCAAGGCAATCCTCCATTCTCCCCCTTTTTTTTTCGGAGCCCCATGAATGTTATTGCCAAGCGCTGTTCATGTGTCCTCCACCTTCGAGTTTGGAGCTATGTTTCATGATTGCCTAAGTGTGGACCCTCAAGGCAATCCTCCATTCTCCCCCTTTTTTTTCGAAACCCCATGAATGTTATTGCCAAGCGCTGTTCATGTGTCCTCCACCTTCGAGTTTGGAGCTATGTTTCATGATTGCCTAAGTGTGGACCCTCAAGGCAATCCTCCATTCTCCTTTTTTTTTCGGAGCTCCATGAATGTCATTGCCTAGCGCTGTTCATGTGTCCTCCACCTTTGAGTTTGGAGCTATGTTTCATGATTGCCTAAGTGTGGACCCTCAAGGCAATCCTCCATTCTCCCCCTTTTTTTCAGAGCCCCATGAATGTTATTGCCAAGCGCTGTTCATGTGTCCTCCACCTTCGAGTTTGGAGCTATGTTTCATGATTGCCTAAGTGTGGACCCTCAAGGCAATCCTCCATTCTCCCCCTTTTTTCGGAGCCCCATGAATGTTGTTGCCTAGCGTTGTTCATGTGTCCTCCACCTTCGAGTTTGGAGCTATGTTTCATGATTTCCTAAGTGTGGACCCTCAAGGCAATCCTCCATTCTCCACCTTTTTTTCAGAGCCCCATGAATGTCATTGCCTAGCGCTGTTTATGTGTCCTCCACCTTCGAGTTTGGAGCTATGTTTCATGATTGCCTAAGTGTGGACCCTCAAGTGCAATCCTCCATTCTCCCCCTTCTTTTGGAGCCCCATGAATGTTATTGCCAAGCGCTGTTCATGTGTCCTTCACCTTCGAGTTTGGAGCTATGTTTCATGATTGCCTAAGTGTGGACCCTCAAGTGCAATCCTCCATTCTCCACCTTTTTTTCGGAGCCCCATGAATGTCATTGCCTAGCGCTGTTCATGTGTCCTCCACCTTCGAGTTTGGAGCTATGCTTCATGATTGCCTAAGTTTGGACCCTCAAGGCAATCCTCCATTCTCCACCTTTTTCGGAGCCCCATGAATGTCATTGCCTAGCGCTGTTCATGTGTCCTCCACCTTTGAGTTTGGAGCTATGCTTCATGATTTCCTAAGTGTGGACCCTCAAGGCAATCCTCCATTCTCCACCTTTTTCGGAGCCCCATGAATGTCATTGCCTAGCGCTGTTCATGAGTCCTCCATTATCAAGCGCGGAGCCTTTGGTGACTGGGAAATATGTTCCTCTGTTGTTGTTTTCCGGATCGGTTCCTTCGCCAAACATGTGTATATGTGTATATGTATATTATATTTGTTGTTCTTGTTGTTGTTTGTATTTTGTTTTGTGTTGTACAACAAAAAAGGAGTAGAGACGAGAATCGTCATCGCGGAAAGGGCAGGATGGACGAAATCAGTGTCTTATCTTTGCTTTCCTCTTATCTTCGATGAGAGGTAAGTAAAGAGGGGCAACTGTCATACCCTAATTTCGTCCGGGGATTATAATTTGATGATATACAACCATTGATTGGCCGCTTCGAGATATTTGGCACCCTTTGTTGCACAATATGTGAAGTCCCGAGACGTGCCGAAAATCAAAATGAAGCAGGCTTACGCGATCCGTGAAAATTCCGTGATGTGACGGAAATCGAAAGGAGGTATTTTTCGCAATCCATGAGTTTTCGTAACTTCTTCGAAAGTTAAAAAAGAGTAAATACATAATCCATAAGGACTCGTAACCTTGCGGAAGGAAAATAAGTATTGTTACGAAATTCGTAAATTTTCGTAATGTTACGGAAAACGAATTACCAAAAAAGGTAGAGGGGGTGCATTTAGTAAAAAGGTGGATACAAATAGCAATCATACCCACTTGGGCCTTCCAGATTCTTCCTCCAGAAGGCTGTTGCTTCTGGAGGAAGCAACCTGGCTCGCCTGGGCGAGCTGAGCTCGCCTAGGCGAGCTGGGTGGCAAGCTCCTCCCCTATTTTGCTATAAATAGGGGGAGGAGTGAAGGGAGAAGGGGTTCAACCTTCTTGGCACTTCTTATTCTCTCGAAATTGCTGAGGAAAATTATTTCCGTGAAGAAAATCCAAGCCGAGGCGCTTCCGTAACGTTTCCGTGAGTAATTACGCGAAGATTCTCGACCGTTCTTCAACATTCATCGTTCGTTCTTCGTTTTCTTCAGTCTTCAATGGGTAAGTACTTCAAACCGAGCTTTTCAATTCATTCTATGTACTTGTGGTGGTCCACATTTTGTTTCATGTATTTTTATTCTCGTTTTCATTCGCTTTCTATACCCCCTTTTGACATGCTTAAGTCATTTATTTAAGTCATTTCTCGCCTAATCTAAAAATAAAATAAATTTCCACCGATCATTTGAATTGTAGTATTCGTTAATTTCTGTTAAAATGAATTCCGACTGTTCGGTCGTGCCGTAACCACGTTGGAAATAAAAAAAGAGGTAAAATAATAATATAATAATCAAAAAATACCTTTTAGTAAAATAAAGCGAAAAATCAATCGGACGTTTTCTCTTTGGGATTTCTCATTCTTAATTGAATTGACTAATAACTAAAGTGAAACTAAGGCTAAAATCAACTCGCCTAGTCAAGCTCGTCCACAAAAAATAGGGTTTTGAAAGTTTATCATTTCAGTTTCTTACCAAGTAAAATGGATCATTTTTAAGGTCCAACGCCTTAAAATGATCACCTTTCAAGTAAAAAGAATCACTTGATTCACGCATAAGAAAGAACTACGTAGGTCTGATTTCCTCTTCGATGGAGGGTACGTAGGAGCAAGAGCCCCGCTTTTGTCGACCTCAAAAAATAAAAAAGAAATAAAAGTTAAGATAACACAATTTCCACAATTCTGAAAAATAGGTTGTTGTCCTTTGAGACAAACGTGAGAGGTGCTAATACCTTCCTCAAGCGTAAATACAACTCCCGAACTTAGAATTTTCATTTTGACCGGTTTCCTTCGGTTTTCCCGACGTTTCCCACAAATAAACGTTGGTGGTGACTCCGCGCATCTTTCCTCCTTTGGAAAGGGCACCCGTGAGCCTCGCCTTCGCTCGCCCGCAAAAGAGCACGTTGCGACAATTGCCATTCATGAACAAAAAGGAAAAAAAAATTAAAAAAATTAAGCATTCTACATCGGTTATTAGGAAAACCGATGTAGGATGTTTTACCATGGGTAGCATTCTACGACGTTTCATGGCCACGACCGATGTAGAATTCCAGACATTCTACATTTGTTATTAGGACAACCGATGTCGAATGTTTTACCATGGGTACCATTCTACGATGTTTCTCGACCAAGGCCAATGTAGAATTCCAGACATTCTACATCGGTTATTAGGACCACCAATGTAGAATGGTCAAAATTCTAAGACGGGTATCCCTTGAGACTCGTCTTTGAACCGCGACATTCTAAGACAGTCGAGCAACCGATGTAGAAAGACGCGCATGTTTCAACGATGCCGACTACAATGACGCGTGATAATCGATGTAGAAAGGCACTTTTAACCGATGTAGAAAGGTAATTTGGTAATAGTGAATAATTGCTTCAACTGGTATAATAAAAAAGGAAGAGATTTTTCATTTTATGCAAATTTCATATTTTGATCTTAATTTGTTGCACTGCATTGCACAATGTTTTATTTTGAAAAGTGAATTATATCATTCCTTGTGATTAGATTCATCAGAATTCTTGCCAGACCAAGATTCTAAACCTGAAGCATCTTGCTGGATATTATTTAAGATTTTACTGGTTTTGGCAATTTCAGAGATTTGTTCAGCGTGTCACCAAAAAGTTTAGTACAATAAGCTTTGGCAGACATGTAGTTGTACAATGTTCAGATATTTGTATTGTTTGCTCCTTAATTTGTTATACTTTGTACGGTCTTTTAATCAGTGTATTAAAAAGGTGGATTTGTATGATTTCCAATCTCCTTTTTAGCATAAAAATTTGAGGTCTCGTGTTTCCATAGTTGAAACCGTCAACTACACCAAGCGGCTTCATGGGCTTGATGAAAGGAGCTAAAGAATAAGGAATGGCTCTATGTGGAGCTTACAACAAGAGAACTCAGTCATGCCTGCCTTGAGTTACTTAAAGTTGCCAATGAAATTAAGGCAATGCTTTATTCCTTTAGTGCTTCATTTCCCAAAGATGAAAAAAATAATTAAACAATTTCTAAAATGAGTCAAGTTTGGAGTTACAATGCTATTGTTTTCAAGGCTATATTACTAAAAGTATTGCAAAACTTTGTAATCTTGATCTTAATAATACTAAAGCGAGCTAAGTCTGGGGCAATATTTCTCGCTAATTAAAATTACGCCCAAATCGAGATAATTCTCCAGCAAAAATGACTTTACATCTCTAAAGTACATAAATGAGTCTCCATATTTCTTGTGCATATTGGGCTATACTCCAACAATATTAATAACATAGTCAAGGGAAACTAATGGAAGGAAATTTTGTTCTTCAATGCTAATGGAAACACTCCATTTTTCTAAAACAAATAAAAAGAGTTTTATTTAAAAATTAATAGAGTTTTTAGAAATTAAATAAATGAGAGAAAAAGGTTTTTGTTAATTAAAATAAGGGTTTCATAGTATTAGAAAATAGATAGAGTAAAATGATGTTTTAGAAAATAAAAGGATGTTTTAATTGGTTATTTGTTTAATAAAATAGTAAAATAAAGTTCCTTTTTATAAAATAATAAAATAAAAAAAGTAAATAATAAGCCCAGAGTACCATAACTGTAAATAGAAACATGTTAGGTCAATTTTTACATTTACGATATGTTTCTACGCTCTCTCTTCCTCCTAAATTTGTTTTTCCTTCTTTCTCTTCCAAAACCCTCTCTTTTTCCCGCATACACCCAAACCTATCTCAGTAAAACTATAATCCCGAAAGTGTTTACCATTGGATCATCTTGAAATTTGGATGCCACCTTCAGAACTCAATTTTGCGCATTCACACCGTTGGGATTTGTGAAATAATGTCTGTAGAAATTGCCCCTTGCACGGAGACAGTAAAATTGAGGTTTCAATCTCTTCTCGTTCTCTCTAACACTTGGAAACTCTAGTAGAGCAACCAAAGGAAAAGCTTGAGGAATTTCAGGGAACCACTAGAGATGCTGCTATCGCTACCGAACTAAACAAGTGAGCGCGCTTAGAGATAAGGGATGAGTTTATAACAATTGGGGTTAGAGTGAACATGTGTAGGGATCCTTAGAGGATCAAACTGGGGTTAATTTTGGGGTATTTTATGCATTTTAATTTTTCTAGTACAATGATAACTACGAATTGCTCATGTTTGATGGGTCAATTGATGCCCTGATGCAAAATGGATGGTTTAATTGAGTGTTTGACTTTGAATGTTAGAATGAGGGGTCAATTCTTGCATGTTTTCTTGAAATTGATTAAGGGGTTTTGTTCCCCATGATGTGATCACATGTTCTATGCTATTAACCGAATGAATAAGTGAATGATTATATGCCTTAAATGATGGAAGATTGCTATTGTATGAGAAGTAATAATATGTTAGTGAGAAGGTGTTATGAGACATGTGTTGTGAACAAGTATGGGATTAATACGTTCCTCAATGTGATTATACATGTTATTGTGAAGTGTAAAGTGATGACATTAAGTTGTGAGCTATGAATTATACAATCACACAACTGTAAGACCCTTTAATGGCAACAAATTTTTGCACGATGAGTATTGTGATGGGATCCATTGTGGGAACCTCGACGAGTTTGTTGGATCGAGTGGCCTCAGAATAATTAAGAAGGGGGAGTTGAATTAATTATTCCTAAACCTTTACTAATTAAAAATTACTCTTCTAAGGCTTTTACTAAATTGTTAAGAGAATGAGGAGTATAAGAGAAACTTAACAGAAAGTAAAAGCGGAAATTAAATGCACACCGGAAAGTAAAAGAGTAAGGAAGAAGGAAACAAACACACAAGAGTTTTTATACTGGTTCGGCAACAACCCGTGCCTACATCCAGTCCCCAAGCGACCTGCGGTCCTTGAGATTACTTTCAACCTTGTGAAAATCCTTTTACAAGCAAAGATCCACAAGGGATGTATCCTCCCTTGTTCTCTTTGAACCTAGTGGATGTATCCTTCACTAGAACTGATCCACAAGAGATGTACCCTCTCTTGTTCTCAGTCAAACCCAAGTAGATGTACCCTCTACTTGTACCACAAAGGATGTATCCTCCAATGTGTTAAGACAAAGATCTCAGGCTGTTAAACCTTTGATACTTTGTGAATGGGGATACAAAAGAATTCTCAGGCGGTTAGTCCTTTGAACACTTTTGTATAAGGGAATGGGAAGAATCAAAAGAATTCTCAAACTGTGTCATTTTGAATTCTTTGACAAGGGAGACACAAAAGAATTCAGGCGGTTAGTCCTTTGAACACTTTTGTATAAGGGAATGGGAAGAATCAAAAGAATTCTCAAACTGTGTCGTTTTGAATTCTTTGACAAGGGAGACACAAAAGAATTCAGGCGGTTAGTCCTTTGTTCTTTTGGAAAAGGGAGAAGAGAGACACAAAAAGAATTCAGGCGGTTAGTCCTCGACAAATTCTTTTTGGCAAAGGGAGAAGAGAATGAAAAGATGAATAGCACAAGTTTTCAAGGTTTGGAAAAACAGAAAACTTCAGAAATCTTTTGGTACAAAGAAGAAGAAGTTCAAAGAGATTCAAGGCTTGTAAAGGATTGTAAGAGATTGATTGGAAAAGTATTCAAGATTGAATGAATGAATTAATGAAAAGCAAATCAAAGCCTTGCTTTTATAGACTCTTCATGTCTGGCCAAGAGGACCACTTAGAAGAGTTACAACTTTTAGAAAAACTTAAAACCAATTTGAAAAAGTCAAAACCTTTTTGAAGAGTTACATCTTTTGATTTATTCAGAAACAGTCACTGGTAATCGATTACCAAATCAGTGTAATCGATTACACAAGGCTTTTATGTGAAAGGATGTGACTCTTCACATTTGAATTTGAATTTCAACGTTCAAAGGGACTGGTAATCGATTACCAAAACATTGTAATCGATTACAGCTTTTTGAAATTAATTGGAATGTTGTAAATTCAATTTGAAAACTTTTTCAAAATAATTTTGCTACTTGTAATCGATTACAACAATTTGGTAATCGATTACCAGAGAGTAAAAACTCTTTGGTAAACATGTTTTGAGAAAAATCATGTGCTACTCAATTTTTGAGAAATAACTTTTCATACTTATCTTGATTAAGCCTTCTCTTGATTCATGAATCTTGAGTCTTGAATCTTGATCTTGATTCTTGAGATCTTGAACCTTGAATCTTGATTCTTGACTCTAAACTTTCTTCTTGAGTCTTGAATTCTTCTTGATTCTTATCTTGAACTCTTGAATTGTTCTTGATTCACTTGAGTTGTTCTTTGATTGATCTTTGATTCACTTGAGTTATTCTTTGATTGATCTTTGAGCTTTTTGTCATCACCTTTGTCATCATCTTTTGTTATCATCATTGTTATCATCAAAACACCTTTGAATCACCTTTGATTCACCATGAAGCTTTGCTTCTACAGAGTTGAATCACTTTGAGGCACGATGAGTTAAAATAATTTTGAGAACAATTGAGGAGTTGTGTGTTTTGTATAGTTCATAGGTAGAGTCCACGTGTTAAAATTTTTTCTGGGTTGGACCTGAATCAGGAGGGAGAGACCCTAAAGGACTCTTTGAAGTCTAGGTCTTGTGTGACACCCTCTACCCAATATACATATTTATATAATAAAATACATGGAAATGCAGAATTACATAAAAGAGATTTTATTTTCTAAAGCTTAAAAGAGTTTACGTGGGTAAAAGGTTCACATCCATGTTAATCATCAAATTAAAAACTTATCAAATAAGGGTATAAAAACATCTCCGACCTAAAACAAGGCTGTCAAATTATATTTTTTTTCTACAAAAGGAAAACAAGTTAAGCAGTGGAACAACATAAAGTAATATATTCAGAAAATTATGCAAATAATATATAAACCCATGCCCCAATGTCATATCCTATTAGAGCATTGTGTCCCAATGTCCTCCATCACAAGGTTCCTTAAAACAATCCACCTAGCCATCTGCTTCCACGAACACAAGGTTCGAGATCATCACAGGATCCAAACACAAACAATACATGGGGAGTGATTTATCACATTCTTAAACATGTAGAGATAAACGAAGACACATATATATAGTATAAGTATAACAAGCTCAACGTAGCATAATTCACATCATTTTATCACTTATTGTGTAACATCACTTGTCCTAAGGATTTAATCACAAAATTACATTCCACACCTCCACATTAATCACGTGTCCAGAATAACAAATCATAACTACAACACAACATCTCACACTCATACAATTCTTTACTCTCCATCACGTAGCAAGTCACAATGATCATTACACAGACGTTATGCAACAGATACACTAAGACTCAATCCTATATGCAATGTGGTACCATGTTTGTGAAAAACCTCATCGGGCACCTAGGAGTACATGACAAGATAGACCACACCGCAAAATTAACCCCAATTTGATCCTTTAAGGATCCCTACACATGTTTACTTTAATCCCAATTGTAATAAACTCATCCCTTACCTCTAAGCGGGCTCACATGTGTAGTTTGGAAGCGATAACAATGTCTGTAGCGGTTTCCTAGGATTCATCAAGCTTTTACTTTGGTAGCTCTACTAGGATTTTCAAGCGTTAGAGAGAAGGAGAAAGGATTGGAGCCTCAATTTCACTATCTTTGTGTGAGTGGAATTTGTCTCTGACCAACATTATTTCATAAATCCAAACAGTGGGAATGTGTGAAATTGAGTTCTGAAGATGGTGTCCAAATTTCTGGATGATCCCACAGTTAATGAGTCTGGGATTATTGTTTTACTGAGATAGGTTTGAATGTATGTGAGAAAAAGAGAGGGTTTTGGTAGATGAAGAAGGGAGAACAAATTTGAGAGGAAGAGAAAGCATAGAAACATATTGTAAATGTAAAAAATGACCTAATATGTCTCTATTTATAGTTAAGGTACTCTGAGCTTATTATTTATTTTATTTTTATTTTATTTTATTATTTTATAAAAAGAAACTTTATTTTTATTATTTCATTAAATAAATAGCCAATTAAAACATCCCTTTATTTTCTAAAATATCATTTTACTCTATTTATTTTCTAATACTATGAAACCTTTATTTTAATTAAGAAAAACACTTTTCTCTCATTTATTTAATTTCTAAAAACTCTTTAATTTTTAAATAAAACTCTATTTATTTATTTTACAAAAAATGGGGTGTTACACCTTGGGTGTAATATACACCCGGTTTGAGTGCTCATTTAAGTCTGTGCTAATCCCACATGGTTGAAGCATTCTCGCAAAACAATGTGATCCTAATTGGTCTCCCTATGATTTTACCTAGTGAGAGTGACCTGACTTACCAATGTGTGATCTGTCTTGTCATGTACTCCTAGGCGCCTGATGAGGTTTTTCACTAAGATGGTACCACATTGCATATATGATTGAGTCTTAGTATATCTGTTGCATAACATTTGTGCAATGATCATTATGACTTGCTACGTGATGGTGGGTAATGAATTGTGTGAGTGTGAGATGTTGTGTTGTACTTGAGATTTATTGTTTTGAACAAGTGATGTTATGCAATAAGTGATAAAAGGATGTGAATTGTGCTAAGTTGAGCTTGTTATACTTATACTATGTATATGTCTCTTTGTTTATCTCTACCTATTTTGGGATGTGATAACTCTCTCCTTGTGTGTTGTTTGTGTTTGGATCTTGTGATGATATCGAACCTTGTGTTCATGGGAGCAGATGACTAGGTGGATTGCTTTAAGGAACCTCGTGTTGGAGGATGTCGAGACGCAATGTTTTGATAGGATGTGACATTGGGGCATGGGTTTCTATTTTAATTGCATGATATTCCAAACATGTCATTTTACTTTATTTTATTCTACTACTTAAATTGAGTTTTTTGTAAACCTGAATGGTCTTATTTTGAGCCAAAAATGTTTTCATACCCTTAATTGATAAGTTTATAATTTGAGGATTAATGCGATTGTGAACCTTTTACCCACATGAGTTCCTTTATGTTTATTGAATAAAATCATTTTATGTAATTCTACATTTTCATGTATTTTATTATATAAATATGTATTTCGGGGGTAGAGGGTGTTATACTAACAATATTAATAGCATTGTGAAGATAACTAATGGAAGGAAATTGAGTTCTTGAATGCCAAAGATATATATCTGCATTAAGTGAAGTAGTCACAGGGCAACACAATCAAGGGAGAAGGGAAGATGTCATCCATTATGCAACGCTGTAATTTTGGCTCTTCGTGTTATGTAGAGTGGTGTTGTTGAATATCGATGAGCATTAGGAGACATCTAATTTTTCCTTCCATTTCTGAAGCTCATACACTACACACACACAACAGTTTGAGTTTCAAAGGAAATGACAACACCAATCTACCCCGAACCAACATTAACCAAAACAACTTTGACAGCGTGAGCAGCTTCACTACCAACAATCCTCATATCTTGGTCGGGGAATGGAATCTTGATATGAATCTTTTTGTAGAGATAACTTTTTTATTTTTATTTCTCTTATTCTGTATTCGAATCAAAAAATTGTTTTTTATCTCTCTTTTCCCGTCTCGTTGATTTTTTGTCCTCACTCATTGAAGCATGTAAAGGGCTGAATGTAGGTTTTCACTTTGGTTTCTTTGAGAATCTAGAAAGGGAATTTGACCCTACACTTGAGAAAAAGAAAGGGATTTTATTGTTTTTTATGAACCCAACTAAAAAGGAACTTCAAGTTATATTTTATGCTTCATGTTCTTAAATCCTTTTAATCCCTCTTCTCAATCTCTCTTTCTATTCCTTTTTCTCCTACTAAATGGTCGTTCGTCTATTATATGTTCAATTTAAGATTTCTTTTGGCTCAATGGTAAAATTATTTTTCTTGGGGTGTTTATTTTTTGTTCTTGGTAAAATTGTTTTTCTCTTTATGTGTTCAAGTCTCTACTCTGATATTGACAACAGAGCACCAAATAATTGATTGTAATAACTTATCAGTTGAATAATTAGTTCTCTCGATATTAACCTGGTACAGTGGACTTCCTCCAAGGTCCATTGATAGCTTTAACACTCTTGTTGAGGACTTCAATGTGCAATATGCAACCAGCTGGTCATATCGCATGACATCGGTCGCTATGTCCAGCCATCTGATGTGGAAGCAATGACTTCCAAGATTATTTTGATGATGCCAAAGAATCAAGAGTTAAGAAAATTCCAAGAATCAAGATTCAAGATTCAATAATCAATTTTCAAGAATCAAGATTCAAGAATAATCAAGATCAGGATTCAAGACTCAAGGTTCAAGAATCAAGAGAAGAATCAATCAAGATAAGTACTCAATCAAGGTTCAATACATTGAGTAGCACAAGAATTTTTCACAAAATATTGCAGTAGCCGACATTGTTTTTCAAACTGATCTACAAAGCTGTAATCGATTACCATAATCATGTAATCGATTACCAATGTTTTAAAACGTTAGATTTCAAATTTCAAGAGTCACAACTTGTGATAAAACATTTTCAAATCATTTCAAACTTTTGTAATCGATTACACAATGCTTGTAATCGATTACTAGAGTTTCTAAACGTTTTGATTTTCAAATTTAAACATGAAGAGTCACATCTTTTGATGTGTAATCGATTACACAGTGATGGTAATCGATTACCAGTGACGGATTTCAAAAAATAAATTTCCAAAAGTCAAAATTCTTAAAGTGACTTGTTTCTGAAGATTTTTTCAAAAGTCACAACTTTTTAAGTGACTAGTTTTAAAGAAATTTCCAAGAGTCACAAACTTTAACTTGAGTCATCAAATGATTATAAATATGTGACCATGGCATGAGTTTCATAACAAGTTGTTACAGAACTTTCTAACTCATTTCTCTTCATCTTTCAACAAGTTTTTTACAAGAAGTTCTGATTCATTTCTCAACTTCTTTCTAAGAGTTTTTGTTCAATACTTTCTCTTTCAAGAAAAGTTCATTGTTCAAAAACTTGTGCTATTCTTTTTCTTCATTCACTTCTCCATTTGCCAAAAGAATAGAAGGACTAATCGCCTGAATTATTTTGTGTCTCTCTTCTCCCTTTGCCAAAAGAATAGAAGGACTAACTGCCTGAATTCTTTTGTGTCTTACTTCTCTCTTCCAAGAGAATTCAAAGGACTAACCGCCTGAGAATTCTTTTGATTCTTCCCTTCCCCTTAAACAAAAGATTTCAAAGGACTAACCGCCTGAGAATTCTTTGTCTTAACACATTGGAGGGTACATCCTTTGTGGCACTAGTAGAGGGTACATCTACTTGGGTTGTTGTACTGAGAACAAGAGAGGGTACATCTCTTGTGGAACAATTCAAAGGGAGGGTACATCCACTTGGTTGTTCAAAGAGAACAAGGGAGGGTACATCCCTTGTGGATCTTTGGCTTGTAAAGGATTTTACAAGATTGAAAGAAATCTCAAGAACCGTTGGTTGCTTGGGGACTGAATGTAGGCACGGGTTATTGCCGAACCAGTATAAATCTTGTGTGTCTTCTTCTTCCCTACACTCTTTAATTTCCGCTGTGTACTTTTAATTTCCGCTTTTACTTTTGGTTAAGTTATTGTTTCTGTTCTTTACTTTCTTAACTTAGTAGTAAAAGCCTAGTTGAATCTAGTAACATTAAGAAGGATAATTTTTTAATTAGTCAAGACACATTAATAATTAATTCAACCCCCTCTTCTTAATTATTCCGAGGCAACTTGATCCAACATCTGACATACCGGGAATCCACCCCAGCATTATTTGCCACAAGCTTGCCATATGTCCCCAAGACAAACTAGTATCACGGAAGAAGAAAAAGATGGGAGAAGAATGATGCAAAGCAGTCAGAGATGAAGTATACAAGCTCCTCAAAGTCAACTTCATCAGAGAATTCAGCTTTTCCACCAGGCTCACCAATGTCGTCATGGTCAAAAAGGCCAATGGCAAATGGGGAATGTGCACCGACTACACCGATCTGAACAGGGTGTGTCCCAAGGATGCATACCCTCTGCCCAACATCAACAAGCTAGTCAATGGAGTGTTTCCAAGTTCTAAGCTTCCTAGACGCCTACTATGGATACAACTAGATCCGGATGCATGCTCAAGACGAGGAGAAAATGACATTCATCATTGAAGATGCCAACTTTTGCTACAAGGCCATGCCTTTTGCCTTAAAAATGGAGGCGCTACATACTAGAGATTGGTGGGTCAGATCTTTAAACAACAGATCAGATGAAACGTTGAGGTCTACATCAATGACATGGTCGTCTAGTCTCAAAGTATAGCCCAATATGCGGCCGACTCAGAAGAGGTCTTCAGAGAACTCTATAAATATGACATGCGCCTCAACCAGGAAAAATGCACTTTTATGGTCGGCTGAGGCAAGTTCTTGGGCTTTATGATCACTGGTCGAGGAATAGAAGCCAACCTTGACAAATGGATTTCAAGAGCATGTAATGCTACCCGTCTGAAGTTCTACTTCAGTTGACCTACTGCAAGACTGGGTGTTGTACTCTTTTTCCTATTCAAGTCTTTTGTCCCAAAATAGAAAAATCAGGGTTTTGGCTTGAAAGGTTTTAACGATGCATATCTGGGGTAACGAAGGGAATTTGTACTTAATCATCTACATGAAATAAAATTCTACATCCCTTCACTTTTATAATTTTCTTGAGTCAACTCCATAGAGGCTTATTAAACCTAAGGTTCGCCCTTGGTAAGTGTTCACAAAACCCAGCACAGGCACACCTCTGGTCGCAGCTCCACAAGCTTGCAAAACCCAAGGTCCGTCCTTGGTAAGTCTTGCATCATCAAAGGCTTACAAAACCCAAGATCCGCCTTTGGTGAGTCTCGATTTTCCAAAGGCTCGCAAAACCCAAGGTCCACCCTTAATGAGTCTTGCATCGCCAAAGGCTTGCAAAACCCAAGGCCTGCCCTTGGTGAGTCTCGCATTGCCAAAGGCTCGCAAAACCCATGGTTCACCCTTGGTGAGTCTCGCTTCTCTAAAGGCTCATAAAACCTAAGGTCCGCCCTTGCTGAGTCTCGCTTCTCCAAAGGCTCGCAAAACCTAAGGTTCGTCCTTGGTGAGTCTCGCATCACAAAAGGCTCACAAAACCCAAGGTCCATCCTTGGTGAGTCTCGCATTGCTAAAGGCTCACAAAACCCAAAGCCCCCATTTGGTGAGCCTCGATGCGACTCTACAGGTTGTCAAACCCAAGGTAAACCCTTGGTGAGCCGCTCCGTTACTAAGTTTCGTCTCTATAGGAACTCAAGTTATGTAAGGTCTACCCTTGACAATCTTTCTTATTCCTAACTTTTATCCATGCAGGAATACAAGTCTGTCGGTGCATCAAAAACCCAAGGTTCGCCCTTGGTACAAAAACCTAAGGTCGTCTGCCCTTGGTACAAAACCCCAAGGTCTAGCCTTGGTACTCACTCCTATAAAAATCCAAGGCACGCCCTTGATCAGCTCACTCCTTGAGAACTACAAGAACCATAGTTAAAGGTCCAGGTTCCACAAGTCTAAATATACTACCACTAGAGTGGTCATCAAGACCTTCAACCAGGTGGATGTTAAACTATCTCCTCACAAGCATCAGGGGAGAGGCTCTACAAAACAAAAGGAAGTATCACCAGATGAGTGACAAGACCTTTAATTAGGTTAAAATCAAACCTGAGATGATTTCATATCATCTACTTCTCTATTTCATAGGACCACCAAAGTCTTGCTTCTTACACTACCAAGGTCTTGCTTGCTATGCCATCAAGATTTCACTCTCATCATGGCGACCTATTCATACTACCACAAGTAACAGAGCATAGCATAGACAAAGGTAACATACAAGTCATACAAATGATGGAAAATTTGTCAATGAAGGAAAACATATGCATTGAAGAAAAATAATCATTGTCATAATTACATAGCCTTTATGGCCAAAATCCAATAAAGAAGAAAATAAAGAAGCAACAACCTAAACATTGGCCCTAACATCCTGCTCCTTGCCGACATCCTTCTCCTCAACAACAATATCTTCCTCGTCAAGCAAAACATTATCCTTCACGTCCTTGAATAGGTCAAAATGACCCAAGTCAAGGTGCTTTGCGAAGAACTCGACCATCCTAATGGCCTTGTGAAAACCCATTTCATGCTGCTCCATGGCCTCCTACTTGTACACCAGTAGCTCCTCTTCATACTTTTTGCTGGCCTCCCTCTCCTTAGACACCCGTAGCTCAGACTTCTCTAGCCTGGACTCTGACTCCTTCAACCAAGCCTCTAAGTCAGCAACCACCTTGGCAAGCTCATCCTTCTCCTCCATAATGCTTTCTACCCTGCTAGCCAGGTCTTTTTCCTCTTTCTGCAAGTCCTTGCAGCTTTTGAATAATTCATCACCATCAAATCTAGTGTGTAACAACTTGACCAAAACACTGCCAACCTTGGAAGACAGTTGGTGGTTCGACTTTACAGCTTTAGCGAAGGCAACAATAGCATTAACTACCTTAGGGTGCTCCACTCTTCAGACTATGCGAGCATTAGCCCTCCATTTGGCATCCTCAGCCTCCAAGGACACCACCTTGTTTAGCGCCTCTTGGTGCCTTTGTCCGTTTTCATCCAGGATTGCCAGAATCTACTGAAGAAAGACTTTGGCAGAATCCATAGCATGTTGAACCCCAGTTGACCAAATAAGATTTTTCTCAAAGGCTGACACAAAGCCAATTGGGGTCCTTTATTCAGGCTTGTAACCCATACCCCACAATGAATAAGCATCGGTGAAGGTATAGATGTGGTCCAGAGAAACACGAGGGTGAGAAGAGGTGGAAGACGATGTCGACACCAACACGACCAAGAGGAGGAACTAAGGGAGTTGAAGAAGGAGGAGGCGGCATCTCGGGAAAACTCGTGGCCGTCACACTAACACTCAACAAGGGTGCAGCGATGGTGGATGCTAGAACCATGACTGAACCGACCAAAGCGGTCGGTGCACTGACTTCAGCAGTAGAAGTAACCTCCCGAACAGGCACGACAAGAGGCCTAAATATTGGAGTGGAGTTGAGAAGGGGTCACGTTCAAGTGCTTAAGCAGAGCACACTGGAATGCGATCAAGGGGATAAATAGACCCAAGACCTCGAAGAGACACCTATACAATAAAAAGAAGGCTGAACTGCCCAATGTTGCCCTTAGAAAAGGGAAGTCGTCACTCCCATAAGCATGGATGACTATCTTATAATAGTCCTTAGGACTTGCCAATTTCACTTGGCATCATAGAGTAGCGACACTCGCTACAGACGTAATGGAGGATCGATACTTCAAAAGACCTCACCCATTCAAAGCCAACAATGGTATGGAGGATGATGGCGACCCAACAGTATGGCTATGCCACTGTTCGTAACCGGCAAGTGTACCGGATCGCACAAGTAGTATAAAATGGCAAGAATCGAGTATCGAACTCTTGGGGAACTTGTGTTATCTAGAAAGCTATTTCGATAAATAGGCGTTTGG
The DNA here is from genome assembly GCF_000004515.6 of Glycine max. Classification (NCBI taxonomy): domain Eukaryota; kingdom Viridiplantae; phylum Streptophyta; class Magnoliopsida; order Fabales; family Fabaceae; genus Glycine; species Glycine max. Next base: position 28,978,037 of record NC_016090.4, on the reverse strand, counting down.
TATGAAAATATGACTGTGGTTATGAACAGGTATTTAAACTATCTAGGCAAAAAGAAAGAAAATCACGCAAGAGAAATACTGTGTAAAAACAAGTAGAGAATGCGTTGGTCTTCCTCATAGGTTCCTGATGCTAAAAAGGATGTTCTCTATCTAACAATGCTCATGAGTTCCTATGTTGTCTCCTGGACTGCTAGATCCCGATTCCTCATGATAGCCTAGCCTAGTCCTGATAAAGCCTCGTTTGCAGATTCCTCTTGTAAGACTAAACTCAACCATGACCGCATTAAGACACACATACACAACTAAGTTCTTGTACCCCGATTCCTCGTGATAGCACAACAACTTAGTCCCGTACTATCAAGGACTTTAGAATCAGACCAGTTTCCACTGTTGAATGACCCTAACAAAGCATGCATCTACATGATCAAGGTAAAAGCACACTGGAATGAAAAGTAGATAGCATAGAGAACACACAAAACATCATTACATAGATAGAAATATATTTACATCAGGTACCTACAGGGAAGATCCAACAGAGGATTTAGCTTTCCATAGTCCAGAAACCTCCTTTACAACAAAGAGAAGAACAAGATGAAAGACTGCAAAAACACAAGTGGTGAGGATGTCTCATTCACCTCTAGGATCTCACAATCACTCATAAACTCATCTCAAGCTCTCAGAATGGCTTCCACTTTGAACTCGCGTCTCTACAGATCTTCACACAGCAAAATCTCTCAGAACTCTCTGAAACTTGGACCTTTCTCTCTCTAGAAACTTCGTGCATGCAGAGCTTCTCAAGAAAAGTGCCAAAACTCCCTTTGTAAATCTGATTTCAGGCTTAAATAGGTGGCTTTGTTCTTGCTTGTGCGCTTAGCGTAGATCTGGATCGCTTAGCGCACATAAGTGGATTTTGGCTTAGCGCGCTTGTTTCATTTAGGGGATGAGCTGAAGCGGTGCGCTTGATGACCCGGAGCGATGTGCTTAGCGAACTTGACAACTCATCTTCTTCTGGATTCTTCCTCGCGCTGAGCCACTGAAGGTTGTGCTTTGCGAATTCTTGCTAAGCCAGCAGCTTGGCTTAGCGAAAGAGTGAAACTATTTAACCTTAAATTGAGAGAAATTGATTATTAAATGCGCAAAACAAAAGTATAAATTATCTATTACCTATATTTAACAAAAAGTACTTATAGTATTACAAAACAACCATAAATTGGGAAAGTTTGATACAATATACACAGGTTTTATACGCAAAAGTTAGTCGTATTCATCGACTAACAACTTCCCCAAATTTATAGTTTTGCTTGTCCTCAAGCAAAAGAGAATAGCTTACTTGTCCTCAAGTGGTAAAACATGCAGTGATTATGTACAGGGGTGTATGCATCAAAATTCATTGATTGCATGATGAGAAAGATGAAGCAATGTGTACCTATCCCTTGTTTTCACAGTATATGTAGCAAGACAAAGAAGAGAACAAAATGTGAACAATACAATTAGATGAGGTTAATCATAAGACAGATTCAAGGAAAGTAGCTCAAACCACAGTCTCACGACTATTGTCTCCCTCAAGCACAAGTGTTTAAGCTATTTATTGATAACAACTAACAGGAGGTCCAATCTTTGCATTTCATCTCATGTCATCAAGTCAGAAATATATAAATAGAATCAGAAGGACTTTCTCAGGCTTGTAGTGAGGTTGTGGCTACAAAAAATTCACTGGTTTTTCTAGGATTCAAAAGTTTAGATTCTAAGAGAGCACAAGTCCTAGACTAATCCCAATGATTTTTCCTTGTTTTGTACAAATAGCCTTCTCACTATTCCCTTTTCTTAAGTTGCTTTTGACCTTTTTGTAACAACACAACTTTTTTTTTTAACATACAACTTATTTGTTGTGTGTGCTGATGCTTAACCTTTTTCTTTTCATTCTAATTGACTTTCCTCCCCCAAATTTAGAGTAAATTTGCCTTGAACCATATGTTCTCCTAGAATCTAAACAAGGTATTAGGAGATAATCATTTAAAGTTCAGGGTTCAATTCATGACAAATCAATAAGCTTTATACAAGGGAGCAAAAGATACAAGTATCATTCAAGGTAAGCTATTTGGTCAAAAGAGCTTGTGTCTATACAATTCATGGCCTTCATTATGTTCTGAGTTATAAAATTCATTCTAGAATTCAGATATTTATGCAAAGATCATTATTCACAATTAGTCGTTCACTCACAGTTTAAGGTCACACTCTCACCGGTTTTTGGTTCAAGCTTTTCTTTCACAATCAATTTGTCTACTGATTAACAATTCTAATATAAGTTCACACTCTTGTTCTTTCTTTGTTCAACATGAACATTTGCTCAAATTCATGAAAGGAAACACACATTTCATCATAAGCATGCATTCAATTTAAAACAAGGCATACAACCATTTTCACAAAATAAATAAACTACTTCACTGCCATACCATCAAAAGTTAAGTTAAATTGTTCACGATGCTTCAAGATGAGCAACTATACTACTCATGCACAAAACTAACAAAAAGTAACTAATGTACTAACATCAAAGTTATACTAATAATTCAAAAACACAAAAAGAAGCATAAAATCTCCAGAAATATCCACATTCTAGTCAAGATGGACCACAACTTCCTCACTAGTTCATCCAGTTAGAAAAGTATGAACCATCCTCTAGGTAGTAGGCTAGTGAGTCAGGAGAAGCTGAAACTTCATTATCCGAGTCATCGGGAATGAGTATCAAAGGTGGTGTCGGTGGGGTTGGTGGAGGTGGTAGAGTCTCAACCTCCGAGGAAGCCGGTGGGTCTACTACTGGTGGTTACGACTCAGCTGGTGCAGGCTCTGTCCTTGTTGGTATGGGACCGGGGGGCACAACCTCGGGAGATCTTCCATGGTTGCTGTTGGAGGAGGTGGGTTGGATGATGAAGGGATATCTCCAGCTCTGCTCTCTTTCTTGAGGCCATCTGTAAGAAAAGAATGTGAACATTGGAAAGAAAATTAATTTAGAAGAAAGATAAAGGTCGCTTAGCGAAATAGCATTCGCTTAGCGGTCCTTACAAAACAATATAGACCACTTAGCGAGTCTTCACAAAAAATAATATACCCGCTTGGCGCCTATAGATCCCGCTGTCGCAACCTACCCTTCGGCGGGAGGGCGACGCGTGACTCGCGGGATGCGTGTTCCACGAAAGGAATACGCGCGGAGTCGCCACCAACGTTTATTTGAGGAAAACGTCGGAAAAACCGGAAAAGACGCGATCTACGAACTTTTAAGTGAAAGGTTCGGGAGTTGTATTTACGCACGGGGAAGGTGTTAGCACCCCACATGTCCGTCACAAGGGACGGCAACCTTTAATCGAATGTGCAAACATGACTTTGATTTTTACGTTCCCTTTATGTTCTTCTATCTTTTATGCCCTTTTTTTTATATTTTTCTCTTTTTGTGGTCGACAAGGGTGTTTTCCCTTTGCTCCTACGTATTCCTCAATTGTGATGAGGAAATCAGACCTACGTAGTTCTTTCAAAAGCGGTAAAGTCACATGATGATTTTATGCTTTTGAGCGGTCCATGTTAACCGATAAAAGCAAAGAGGACCGTTTAAAGCGTTGGACCTTAAAACGGTTTTTAGTGATTTTTCGGACAAAACTTGATTTGTGAGTCTATTTTAGTCTTAGTTTCACTTTAGTTATTAGTCAATTCAATTAAGAATGAGAAATCCCAAAGAGAAAACGTCCGATTGATTTTCCGCTTTATTTTACTAAAAGGTATTTTTTTATTATTATATTATTATTTTACCTCTTTTTTGATTTCCAACGTGGTTACGGCACGACCGAACGGTCGGAATTCATTTTAACCGAAGTTAACGGATAATACAATTCAAACGATCGGTGGAAATTTATTTTATTTTTAGGTTAAGCGAGAAATGACATAAATAAAATGGCTTAAGCACGTCAAAAGGGGTACGGAAAGTAAATGAAAACGAGAAGGAAAATACACGAAACACAATGTGGACCACCACGGGTACATAGAATGAATCGAAAAGCTTGGTTCGAGGTACTTACCCGTTGAAGACCGAAGAACGATGAAGAACGAATGAAGAACGTCGAAGAACGGTCGAAAACCTTCGCGAAATCACTCACGGAAACGTTACGGAAGCGCCTCGGCTTGGATTTTCTTCACAGAAACCATTTTTCTAAGCAAATTCGAAAGAGAGAGAAGTGCCTAAGGGGCTGAACCCTTTTCTACTTCACTTCTCCCACTATTTATAGAAAATTGGGGGAGAAGCTTGCCACCCAGCTCGCCCAAGCGAGCAGGGTTGCTTCCTCCAGAAGCAACAGCCTTCTGGAGGAATTTTCTGGAGGGCCCAAGTGGGCCTGGTTGCTATTTGCACCCCCATTTTTACTAAGTACACCCCCCTGCCTTTTTTTGGTGATTATTTTTTCGTAAAGTTACGGAAACTTACGAATTTCATAACGATACTTGTTTTCTTTCCGTAATGTTACGGAACCTTGCGGATTACATAATCATCCCCTTTTTGACTTACGGAATGTTACGGAACCTCACTAATTGTACAACGATGCTTCCATTTGATTTCCGGTGTGTCACGGAACCTTACGGATTGTGCATCAATATTTTCTTTTGTTTTCCGGCATGTCTCGGAATTTCACAAATTGCCTAATGATGGGTGCCAAGCACCTCACAAGGACCAAACAAAAGTTGCATGTCATCAAGCAAAGGTCCCCGGACGAAATTAGGGTATGACAGTTGCCCCTCTTTACTTGTCTTTTATTGGAGATAAAAGGAAAGTAAAGATAAGACACTAATTTCGTTCCTCTCGGTTGACGAGAGTCGCGGGTGACCATAAAATCTCCGCATGCAAATGACTTGTTGTTCCCGGGGGAACAAAAGGTGCAGAAGACGATGTCAGTCTCTGCATGCTATCAAGCGTTCTGTCTTACAGATAGCAAAGGAATGTTTATACGGATAACCACTCGGGTATTTTCGCCCGTCAGCGTGACTCAAAAGTCAGTATGACAGATCTTGTGAGCGCGGAAGATGATGTAAATCTCCACGTAACAACGGGCTTGTCGGCCGCGATTGACGAAGGGCGCAGAATTACCATAATTTGTCTCTGCGTGCCATCGAACACAACTGTGTCTGAATGGCAAAAAGGTGTGCGGAATGACCATAATTTGTCTCCGCATGTCATCGGGCCCGCCGCCTCTGGATGACAAAAGGGCGCAGAAAGACCATAATTTGTCTCTGCGTGCCATCGGACACAACTGTGTCTGAATGGCAAAAGGGTGTGCGAAATGACCATAATTTGTCTCCGCATGTCATCGGGCCCGCCGCCTCCGGATGACAAAAGGGCGCAGAATGACCATAATTTGTCTCTGCGTGCCATCGGACACGACTGTGTCTGAATAGCAAAAGGGGTGTGCGGAATGACCATAATTTATCTTCGCATGTCATCGGGCCCGCCGCCTCTGGATGACAAAAGGGCGCCGAATGACCATAATTTGTCTCTTCGTGCCATCGGACACGACTGTGTCTGAATGGCAAAAGGTGTGCGGAATGACCATAATTTGTCTCTGCATGTCATCGGGCCCGCTGCCTCTGGATGACAAAAGGGTGCAGAATGACCATAATTTGTCTCCGCGTGCCATGGGACACGACTGTGTCTGAATGGCAAAAGGTGTGCGGAATGACCATAATTTGTCTCCACATGTCATCAGGCCCGCCGCCTCTGGATGACAAAAGGGTGCAGAATGACCATAATTTGTCTCTGCGTGCCATCGGACACGACTGTGTCTGAATGACAAAAGGTGTGCGGAATGACCATAATTTGTCTCCGCATGTCATCGGGCCCACCGCCTCTGGATGACAAAAGGGCCCAGAATGACCATAATTGGTCTCTACGTGCCATCGGACACAACTGTGTCTGAATGGCAAAAGGGTGTGCGGAATAACCATAATTTGTCTTCGCATGTCATCGGGCCCGCCGCCTCTGGATGACAAAAGGGCGCAGAATGACCATAATTTGTCTCTGCGTGCCATTGGACACAACTGTGTCTGAATGGCAAAAGGGGTGTGCGGAATGACCATAATTTGTCTCCGCATGTCATCGGGCCCGCCGCCTCTAGATGACAAAAGGGCGCAGAATGACCATAATTGGTCTCTGCGTGCCATCGGACACAACTGTGTCTGAATGGCAAAAGGCTGTGTGGAATGACCATAATTTGTCTCCGCATGTCATCGGGCCCGCCGCCTCCGGATGACAAAAGGGCGCAGAATGACCATAATTTGTCTCTACGTGCCATCGGACTCGACTGTGTCTGAATGGCAAAAGGGGTGTGCGGAATGACCATAATTTGTTTCCGCATGTCATCGGGCCTGCCGCCTCTGGATGATAAAAGGGCGCAAAATGACCATAATTTGTCTCTGCGTGCCATCGGACATGACTGTGTCTGAATGGCAAAAGGTGTGCGAAATGAGCATAATTTGTCTCCGCATGTCATCGGGCCCGCCGCCTCTGGATGAAAAAAGGGTGCAGAATGACCATAATTTGTCTTTACGTGCCATCGGACACGACTGTGTCTGAATGGCAAAAGGTGTGCAGAATGACCATAATTTGTCTCCACATGTCATCGGGCCCCCCGCCTCTGGATGACAAAAGGGTGCAAAATGACCATAATTTGTCTCTGCGTGCCATCGGACACGACTGTGTCTGATTGGCAAAAGGTGTGCGGAATGACCATAATTTGTCAGCGCATGTCATCGGGCCCGCCGCCTCTGGATGACAAAAGGGTGCAGAATGACCATAATTTGTCTCTGCGTGCCATCGGACATGAGTGTGTCTGTATGGCAAAAGGTGTGCGGAATGACCATAATTTGTCTCTGCATGTCATCTGGCCCGCCGCCTCTGGATGACAAAAGGGTGCAGAATGACCATAATTTGTCTCTGCATGCCATCGGACACGACTGTGTCTGAATGGCAAAAGGGGTGTGCGGAATGACCATAATTTGTCTCCGCATGTCATCGGGCCCGCCGCCTCTGGATAACAAAAGGGTGCAGAATGACCATAATTTGTCTCTGCATGCCATCGGACAGGACTGTGTCTGAATGGCAAAAGGTGTGCGGAATGACCATAATTTGTCTCCGCATGTCATCGGGCCCGCTGCCTCTGGATGACAAAAGGGTGCAGAATTACCATAATTTGTCTCTGCGTGCCATCGGACACGACTGTGTCTGAATGGCAAAAGGTGTGCAGAATTACCATAATTTGTCTCCGCATGTCACATGACCTCAGGGTCAGTATGACAGAGATTGTGGGGCGGCCAACAAAAGCAAGGCTCTTGCTCCTACGTATCCTCCAATGAGGAACTCAGACCTACGTAGTTCTAGATAACTTGTGAGACTTGAAAAAGTCTCCACCGGAAGATGCTGACATCTCCGGAAAGGGCGCAGATGACCACATTGGCCTCTGCTCATCAATCACACTTGGGGTCACTGAATGACGAGGTGCGGATAACCGTAAGGCGTCACTGCGGGCTACTAGCTCTTGGGTCATGGTAACAAAAAGCGGTGTGGTCGACAAAAGCGAGGCTCTTGCTCCTACGTATCCTCCAATGAGGAACTCAGACCTACGTAGTTCTGGAGAACTTGTGAGACTTGAAAAAGTCTCGGTGTTTTCGTCACTAAAATGCAAACATTGTTTAGTAAAGAGACAAATATTCCAACTGATTAGAGCAGCATATGCTTTTTTGAGTGAAAAACAATGCGTTTACCGGGGAAGGAGAGTCTGCTGATGAAACCCCCCCCATAACCATAAATGAGATTTTGGATGTTAGCATTTCATTTCTAAATGACCATTTAGAGGAAACACTGGGTTCAACAAAAATAGAAGAAAATCACTCAGAGTGTATCAACCTCGCACAGGTAAGTGTTTCATCCTAATTCCGAACCATAGATATGTCACGACTTGACTTTGCGAATTATTTCCTATCAAATCAAAAATTACATGCATGATCATGGATCAATAGGACTTCCCCTGGGAATGGGTTCTTTTGGTGGGTTTTTTCGACTTTTGTGTGTTTTTGGCCTTTTCCTTTTTTGTTTCTGTTTTGCGCGAGGCAAACAAGTCACCGACGCACAGGATTTTGGTTGGTAATCAAAGGGAGAAGACCACTTTCAGGTCGTGGTTTCCTTTCCCTTTTTTTTGTTCATTTGGTGACAATTCTGTATTGTACAGATATTGTCCGGTCCAAAGACCTTTATGCACATTTCTTCTGATTTCTTTCGATCCTTGATCAGGAGCTTTCTTTCCTTCCTTTTACTTTCTCCCACTCTTTGGTTGGGAATTTTCTTTCTTTTCTTTTCGCTTTCTCCCACTCTTTGATTGGGAATTTCCTTTCCTCTCTTTTTTCCTTTGATTGGAAATTTTCCTTCTCTTTTTTTTTTTTGCTTTCTCTTTGATTGGAAATTTTCCTTCTCTTTTTTTTTTGCTTTCTCTTTGATTGGAAATTTTCCTTCTCTTTTTTTTTTCTTTGATTGGAAATTTTCCTTCTCTTCTTTTTTGCTTCCGAGGGTAAGGATTGACATTCTCACCCTGGGTCAAGGTTTATGGTGAGTTAGGATTTTGGCTCAAAGCTTGTAGAATGGCCAGACATGATACATGTCAGGGTTTGGTTTGGTTCAAGGGTAAAAGGGATGCCCCACATTATTTCCATGACATAAATGCAAAAATGATGATTTGGAAACTTTATGCAAAACTGGTCATGCATGCACCTATGTGGACACTCAAGTGTCAAATTTTTATGGTCATGTGATGCTAGGGCTCAGGATTCATTCCCTCTATTTTAGTCAACCCAATGTTTCCAAAATATGTTCTTTTATCCATTTGTGCATTCATCCGAGTCCATTTTGGGCGTCCGGGGAAATTTCACAGCGTTCACCCTTCGGGTGTACACACATTTTTTCAAAAACCAGCTATGATCGGCGAATTTCCCAAAGAAGAGTTGGAAGTCATCTCTTTTCAAAATCATGTCGGTTTTTCAGCTAAACAACTTATTTTTATTTTCTTTTTCCTCTCTTTTTTCTTACTTGCTCTCTTTTTCCCTTACTTGCTATCTTCTTTTCTTATTTGCTGTTTTTTTTCATTTTTTTTTATTTTTTTTATCATGATTTTTGTTTGTTTTTTTTTTTTGGGACGATGTTCCTAAACGAAGAACTCTACACGGTTCCAGAATTTCAAACATCATTGATAGTAATGATATAAACACTAACGCAACAATCCAAACAAAAATGTATGCGCTGTACAAATGACAATCGAAACAACAAAAACAAACATTAGTCTCTCAAGTCAAAACATAACATAAAAAATGATAAAAGAAATATGAAAGAAAACATGAATCTGGGGATCTCCCAGTCGTGTAGCTCCACTCCCTCCCAAGAAGTCAAGCAAATCGACCATCTCCTCATCCTCGTGGGCCTCCTCTCCATCGCCGGGAGCTTCTGGGGGCGCCTCTCCTGCTTGGGCCTCGGGCCAATCCCCGGGTCATGCGACCTCTGCCCTGAACTGGTCTGGAGTAGGGCATGAAAAAGAAGCGAAGCCCTGGCTCTGCATGCTGAGGCTCAGCTGGTATAGACAATCATGGGTCTGTACATGTGCCCGGTGGTTGGCCGCCTGCTGGCGAACCAAATGCCGTAAATACTGCTCCATGTCAAATGACCCAGCCGGGCCAGCCTGATGAGGTGGTGGTGGCGCGCCCGCGGCCTGTGGAGCATCCCCCTGAGCCTGTCTCTAGGTGCAGTACTTCTCAATAAAAGCCCGGGTGATGGGTGGCCGAATCACCTTGGTAGGTGTAATGGGGACTCCAAACGACTGGCAGAGTCCTGTGATCAGCGCGGGAAATCCCAGGGCCCTGTTGGACTTATCTGGATCCAAAGGATGCCTGGTAGGCGCCATACCTGCAAAAATATAGATGGCATCAGCGATTAACTGAGCCACATGGATGCTCATCCGCGTCAGGATGGCGTACACCAGCTGACACTTCGGCAGGGGGAGGTCGGAATTATGGTCGGTGGGCAGGATGTTGCTGAGCAGCAAAGTCATCCATATCTGAGTCAGGGTGGTCATGTTGGTATGCATAATTCGCACTCGCCTCCCTGCTGCAGTCCGGGCAAAATCCTGCCCCGGTATACATAGCAACTGGGCGATGGCCTCCTCATCGAACCCATCAGACCGGTTCCTCCTCTGGCCATATTCGCACTCTTGGCCCTCTTCCAGCACCAACGGATATCCCAGAAGCTGGCCGATAACATCTGCATCAAACAGGATCCACTGACCCCTCACCCAGGACCTCATGTCACGCACGCCCTCCTCTGTTGGCCAAGCATTGGCATAAAATTCGAGGACTATGTCTGGATCAAATTTGGCCATGGGGGTAACTAGTGATGCCCACCGCCGGCGACCTATCTCCTCCTGGAAATCAGTATACTCGTCGTCCCTGAGCTGGACGCGTCGCTCCCGGAGAAATGACCATCCCTTGATGGCTTCGAAGCGCTGCTGATGTACAGCGCTCCTAAAGCGGTGACTGTCATACTCGGGAGCGGAACTAGTTCCTTCGGCCGCCTTATCCTTCCTGGACCTCTTTGAGGCAAGCTTCCTCGGGGCCATTTCCTGCGAAGGCAAACATTTGGAAAGTTAGTTTTACCAAGAAATGCTACTCTTAAAACAAAAATGGCATACAACCTCCTCCAATAAACACAAACATCAACGTAAATTTAGAGCAAACTCATGCACATACTTCCTTATGAACATTCACTCGCACAAGATATTCTTCTACCTAAGAAAAATGCACCCATGCATAATCAAGGCACCTTCGTTACCTAGATTATTTATATGTACTTCCAAGGTGTATTTGCTACCAACATCACATGCACTTCCTTGGCTAAATTTACATACATGCATACTCAAAGCATTTTGGCTACCAAAAATTGCACACGTGCACATTCTGGTATTTCTAATACCTATGCATATACAAACTTTGTGATGAATCTTGGCTATCTACACAATAAGGTGCTACATTTCATGCTTTATTCAAGTGTTTTTGCTACCTAAAGCCGCATGCAAATTCAAGTATATTTTCTTTTGCTGACTAAAATTGCATTCAAATTAAAAGGTATTTTTGTAAGGTATTTTCTTTACATAACATGCAACATATATATATTTTTTGTGAGACATTTTGACTACCAAAAATTACATGTACATACATCCAAGTATTTTGCTACCACACCCAAAGTGTAAATTGCCAAAGGTATTTTGCTACCTATTCTAAACGTACACATTTATGATGAGCAAAATTCCTAAACATCTAGGCGTAGGGAAATTATTGTAGCGTGGCTCATAGCTGATTGCTGGCCAAAAAGGGTAACTTTACCCAATATGCACCCCCTCTTGTGTTCTTTTGCATAAAACTTTGGTTCCTAGGCCTAGGATATATGTGGGGCAATTACTCTAGCCCTTTCGAAACTGAATGCATGTCCCAAAAAATAGAAAATATGTGCAAACCAAATTGCCCCATGGGTTGTTTCCCTACGAAAATCACGCGCTAATGCCATTGAGGCATTTCACCGAACACTTGGTGGGCGCGCGTTTAGGCATCAATAGCAAGAGAACGGGGACAATGTGGCATGTCCCATTGCTTCAAAATGCATTATAGGCCTAGGGCCATCTCATACAAACCCCCAATTCAACCCAATCAAGCAAGAAAACAAACCAAAATTGCCCCACATATTTGAGCACATTCCCACAATTTAGAGCACCAAAAGGAGATCAAAATACACCAATGAAAAGCTAGAAAGCTTAAGGATGGAATACTTACTTGTTGGTGATGAATAAAAGCGCAAAACGGAATCGAAGAATGCGAAAAGTAGAGATCCTAGGGCTGCAAACTCGTAAATTCCGTGGGTATGGCTTTTGAAAGGGGGGAAAAGAAGTTTTTGAATGCAAAAATGTCCCCCCTTTCGTCACTTTTATATTTTGGTGCAGGGGTTGCTCGCCCAGGCGAGCTAACCTGCACTTTTTTTTTTGAGAGGAACATTAACCATGTCCCCTCCTTCCTTATGGGTTAGCATTTTGCCTATTTGAGCCTACTTAAGTTAGAATTAGGTGTTAATTACTAAAAAACAAACAATGGTAGTAAAATACTGCGAATTCAAAGGATACTAGGCTGCCTTGCGCCACGTTCTCTGCTTGTTTAGCGCAGAGAAGGGGCAACGATCGGTCGTTCGTGACCCCATCCCCACTTGCATCCGTTCCTAAGTACCTGCAAGTAATAAACAACCAGGTATGGCCAATCTTGACCGTGTTGTTGTCTTACCTTGATTGGTTTTTGCTGTTCATGTTTTGTCCCTACCCCAGAAGGTAGCTCAAGATGATCCTGCCCCTGTTTTACCACAACAATATGCATGCGTATGCATATGCATGAATGTTTTCAAACGCAGCAAATTTTAGTGAAAGTTGGTTTAGGTTCAATTTTAATTAAGCGCTTGGGGCATCCCATGAACTGAGCGGAAGGGCTCAGGTGATCACAAATTAACGCAAGGTTTGAAACCAACATGAGGACTAAAGCCTCGAATCCACGCTCATTTCTTTAAAAGATTGTAACGAGAGATACTGTAGACGGGGAATCCCTGGGGGAAATCCAGAAAACACATAAAGATAAAGAACATGCAACGACATCCTTAATTGCCCCAGATTCTAAGCATAATATCGCTTGACGACATCAGAATTCACGGGTGAAGGTAGCTCTTCGCCATCCATGTTGGTAAGCACCAGGGCTCCTCCGGAAAAAGCCCTCTTCACAACAAAAGGCCCTTCGTAGTTTGGGGCCCATTTTCCTCGATTGTCCTTGACAGCATGGGAAATTTTCTTTAGCACAAGGTCTCCCTCATGGAACTTGCGCAAGCGTACCTTCTTGTCGAATGCACTCTTCATTCTTTGCTGGTACAAGCGCCCATGACTCATGGCCGTTAAGCGCTTACCCTCAATGAGGTTGAGCTGGTCATAGCGCGTTTGAGCCCACTCTGATTCCTTTAATCCGAATTCTGCCAAGATCCTTAATGACGGGACTTCTACCTCAAACGGTAACACAGCCTCCATCCCATATACCAATGAGAACGGCGTTGCCCCAGTTGACGTTCGCACTGAAGTTCGGTAACCGTGTAACGCGAATGGGAGCATTTCGTGCCAATCTCTGTATGACACGGTCATCTTTTGGATAATCTTTTTGATATTCTTATTGGCTGCTTCCACGACTCCATTCATCTTTGGCCGGTAGGGTGTGGAATTGTGATGCTGGATTTTAAACTCCTCGCACATTTCCCCCATCATTTTGTTATTCAGGTTGGTGCCGTTGTCCGTGATAATCTTCCTTGGCAAACCATATCGGCAGATGATCTCTTTCTTAATGAACCTGACCACTACACCACTCGTGACATTGGTGTAGGAAGCCGCCTCGACCCACTTGGTGAAATAATCTATCGCTACGAGGATGAAGCGATGACCATTCGAGGCCTTGGGCTCAATGGCCCCGATGACATCTATTCCCCACATGGAGAAAGGCCAAGGGGCAGGCATGACATTCAGAGGATGCGGTGGAGCATTGACATTATCTGCGAACGCTTGACATTTGTGGCATTTCCTTACATGGACACAACAATCACTTTCCATGGTAAGCCAGTAATAACCTACTCTTAGGATCTTCCTGGCCATAGCATGCCCGTTGGCGTGCGTTCCAAACGAGCCCTCATGGACTTCCTCGATCATGTGATTCGCCTCCCTGGCATCCACACACCGCAGGAGTGTCATGTCGTGGTTTCTCTTATACAGTATGCTTCCGCTCATGAAGAAACCGGCCGCCAACCTTCTCAATGTCCTCTTATCATTGTCGGCAATCTCTGGCGGGTATTCTTTGCTTACGACATATCGCTTGATGTCAAAATACCAAGGCTTACCGTCCCGTTCCTCTTCTACTTGGCAACAATGCGCGGGTTTGCCACGACACCAAAATTCAATGTAGGGTAGATCCCCGTGCGACGTTAGCTGGAACATAGACGCCAAAGTAGCAAGCGCATCCGCCATTTGATTTTCCTCGCGGGGAACATGATGGAAAGAGATCTCATCAAAGGTTTTAGCCAATTCCTTGATATAGGCTTTGTAGGGTATCAGCTTGGGATCTCTAGTTTCCCATTCCCTTCTCAGCTGATGGATTACCAACGCTGAGTCGCCGTACACCTTGAGTAGTTTGACATTGGAGTCAATCGCTGCCTGGACGGCCAGAGCACATGCTTCATATTCGGCCATGTTGTTGGTGCAGTCGAATCCTAGCCTGGCTGTGAAAGGTACACATTGATTGTCCGGAGAGACCAATACTGCCCCAACGCCATGGCCTAGAATGTTTGATGCTCCGTCAAACCATACGGTCCATTTGTCCCGATCTTCGTCCAATTTTCCTCAAACAAGGCCATGATGTCCTCATCCGGGAATTCAGGATGCATGGGCTGATAGTCGTTAAGAGGCTGTTGAGCCAAATAATCTGCTAAGGCGCTTCCTTTTATCGCGTTTTGGGTGACGTAAACTATATCAAACTCGGATAACAGGACTTGCCATCGGGCGATTCGTCCCGTGAGAGCTGGCTTTTCAAAGATGTACTTAACCGGGTCCATCTTGGATATCAACCAGGTAGTATGGCTCAGCATGTACTGCCTTAGGCGATGGGATGCCCATACTAAAGCACAACACGTTCTTTCGAGCAAGGAGTAATTCATTTCACAGGTCGTGAACTTCTTACTTAGGTAGTAAACAGCGTGCTCTTTCTTTCCAGATTCGTCATGTTGCCCCAGCATACACCCCATTGACTCATCTAAGATTGTCATGTACAAGATGAGAGGCCTTCCAGGTACTGGTGGCATAAGCACGGGAGGATTCATAAGGCACTTCTTGATCCTTCCAAAAGCCTCTTGGCAATCCTCATTCCAACGATCAGTTTGGTTTTTGCGTATGAGCTTGAACAACGGCTCACAAATGGCGGTGAGCTGCGATATGAATCTGGCAATATAATTCAAGCGTCCCAGGAAGCCTCGGACTTGCCTCTCAGTACGGGGTTCTGGAATCTCAAGGATGGCCTTCACCTTTTCGGGGTCTACCTCTATCCCTTTCTGGCTCACGATGCAACCAAGCAATTTCCCTGATTTGACCCCAAAGGTACACTTGGCGGGGTTCAACCTTAATTGATATTTCTTAAGCCTTTCGAACAACTTCCGCAGGTTGACAAGGTGTTCTTTCTCGGATTTAGATTTAGCAATTATGTCGTCCACGTAGACCTCGATCTCTTGATGCATTATATCATGGAACAAAGCTATCATGGCCCGTTGATAAGTTGCCCCGGCATTCTTGAGTCCAAAGGACATCACCTTGTAACAGAACGTCCCCCACAGGGTGACGAAGGTAGTTTTTTCCATATCCTCTGGCGCCATCTTTATCTGATTGTAACCGGAGAAACCGTCTATGAAGGAAAATAAAGCGAAATTGGCCGTGTTATCTACGAGGATATCGATGTGTGGCAAAGGAAAATTGTCCTTGGGACTGGCCCGATTCAGGTCCCGATAATCCACACACATTCGGACTTTCCCATCTTTCTTAGGGACCGGTACAATGTTGGCAACCCATTCTGGATACCGAGCGACGGCCAGAAAACCAGCGTCAAATTGCTTCTTCACTTCTTCTTTTATCTTCAAGGATGTTTCGGGCTTCATCCTTCTCAGTTTCTGCTTTACCGGGGAACACTCGGGATTTAGAGGTAATCGGTGCTGTACAATGTCAGAACTCAAATCGGGCATATCTTGGTATGACCAAGCAAAGATGTCTTGGTAGTCTCTTAGCAGGATTATTAATTCTTCACGGATAGATGCGGTAATACCTGTGCCTATCTTTACTTCCCTTTTTCCACTGCCAATTCCCAAGTCTACTAGTTCTGTTTCTTCTTGATGAGGCCCCATTTCTTGGTCCTCATGGGCGACCATCCTTTCTAATTCTGGGGGAAGTCCCACATCCTCGTTCCCTTCATCTTCCGTTTGATTCATTTCTTGCTCGAAGTTGATAGGCGGGTCCCAGGTATTAGTACCTTCGGGGGACTCGTCATCGGATCTGCCGTTTCAGAAATAAAGAAGTAAACATGCAAATGGATGAGAATGGGTAGAGACGTAGGAACAAATGAAGAAAGATCCTTGTATTATAAATTTAAAAAACAAAATACACAAAGCCTTAACCAAAAGAAAAACTCTAAAGCCTAGGCCCAACTATAGAGCTTTTAAAACCGTAAAGGTTTACATTATGCTCGCTGCGTAAATGTCGGGGCGTTCCTCCACTCGCCAATTTCCCAGCTGGAAATCAGGAGGGCATGGTCGTACCAAATCCAATGTACTCGGAACATCATCTTCGTATATCGCGACCACTTGACCTTCGTCTCCCAGACCCGTGCTTATAAAGCTTCTACTTATGTGGCAGGGCGGGCTTCCTTCACTTTCTTGTCTCAACCGCGAGCTTTGACCACCGATCTTCCTTCCCGCGATGCTTCTCTTTATATCTGCCTGAGTGGGCTTATAGCCTAAACCATACTTCCCACGATTTCCTTTGGCATTTATCAGGCTAGTTATGCCACCGTTGTCTTTGCCTAAACCCATTCCGGATTCGTAACCGTTCCCCAACATAACTCGGGCCATCATTACTGCTACATCGGACAGGCAAGGCTGCCCAGAGAAGGAGTCCACAAAGGAAATGCTTACCACCTCAAAAGACTGGAAAGCGGTTTCTAATGACTCCTTTGCGGCTTCCACATAAGGCATAGAGGATGGGCAGCTCACCAAGATGTCTTCCTCGCCTGATACGATGACCAAATGCCCTTCCACTACGAATTTCAACTTTTGGTGGAGTGTAGAGGGAACAACCCCCACTGAGTGGATCCACGGACGCCCCAACAGACAACTGTAGGGGGGGGTTAATATCCATTATTTGGAAAGTAACTTGACAGGTGTGAGGGCCTATCTGTACTGGGAGATCGATCTCTCCCCTAACCTCTTGGCGGGTGCCGTCGAAGGCACGAACCACCATTGAACTCGGCTTTAAGTGGGAGGCATTGAATGGTAATTTCTCCAAAGTGCTCTTAGGCATCACGTTTAAACTGGAACCATTATCGATGAGCACTTTGGCTTCGATATGGTCCATACACTTGACTGATACGTGCAAAGCTTTATTATGCCCTCTCCCCTCGGAGGGGATTTCTTCTTCGGCGAAGGCGAGATAGTTGTTGGCAGTGATA
Organism: Glycine max; assembly: GCF_000004515.6. NCBI lineage: Eukaryota > Viridiplantae > Streptophyta > Magnoliopsida > Fabales > Fabaceae > Glycine > Glycine max. The sequence goes on along the minus strand of NC_016090.4, from coordinate 28,960,652 downwards.
TTATTGACCAACCCTCCGAAACCTTCTACCGAGATGTCTTGGGCCACATGGGCCTCGTTCAGAACTTTTACTAGCAGAGCCCGATAAGGCTCGGAGCTCATGAGTAACTCCAACAGCGAGACCCTGGCCGGAGTTTTGTTGAGCTGTTTGATAACCTTGAATTCGCTCTGCTGAATTATACGGAGGAACTCACTGGCTTCCTCTAGCGACACCTCCTTTTTACCATCCTTTTTCTCCGGAAGACCTTTCGCTGGAATATCTTTATTCGAAGCATGGGGTGCTTCACCATCTTGTTCCTCCACCACTTTTCCTTTCCCCTTGACGTTCGCGGGTTGGACTGGTAGGTCCGGAGGCGCAAACACATGACCGCTACGGGTCACACCACTCAGTCCCGTGATATTTGTTACCTTAGCTGACAACGAGCTGACGTCAGTGGCTTCTTCTTCCTTCCCCCTCGGAGGTGTATATCTCCATGGGACTGTGTGGCTATTTTGGTATGGGAAAGGAACAGGTTTAGCTGCTAAGGGGTGTCCGGGCTTTTGCGAAGCTGTGCCCTTGGTGAAGTATATCACCAAGGGTTTGGGCTTCGCAACACTGCTCCCATCCGTGGACTGCATACATATATGCTGCTCCTCTCTTCCTTCACTGCTAACTTCCAGTCGACCTTGATCTATCATTTGCTGTAACAATTCCTCTACTCCCAAAGACGTTTCCATGTCATGCAGCTCGCCGAAATGCAGTATACAGGAATCCTCCTTACGCCCACTATGAGGAATCACACCTCCCTTTTGTAGGGCCTCAAAGATAAACCTCCTAGGGGTTGCCACATCCTTTAAAGGTTTAGACCTGCGCGGCCTATCGGACTCAACGACGTTAACCGCTCCCCCTCCATGATTGGCGAGCGGGTTGGTTCTCACATTGGGCCGATCCTCTTGGAAAGTCAGCCATCCAGCATCTATCAAATGTTGGACCTTGTATTTAAGGGCCAAGCATTTTTCAATGGAATGCCTCGGGACACCCCCATGGTACTTGCAAGTTGCGTTAGGGTCATACCACTTTGGGAAAGGGGGTTGGAGGACCTTTCCGGGAGTTACCACGGCCAAATGGTTGGCGATGAGGGACGGCAAGAGGTCTTCGTACGTCATTGGGAGTGGGGTGAATTCTTGAAATGGCCTCGGAGGGAAGTTCCTTGTTGCGTTGGAATTACCGGCCGGGCGAGTTGTGTTCGGAGTTGAAACTTGGGGAGCTTCCCTTTGGGTGGGTGCCTTAGGCTGCACAGGTGCTGAACTAGAGGCATTCCCGGTATGAGCCGAGAAGCTCAGGTGATGTTGCACGTACTGATGGGTACCATGAGGTGTCTGCGGGGGTTTGACCCACGCGGGCGTTGAAGAGACGGCATGGGCATCTCCTTCCTTCCTTTTTGCCCCCGTTGTCCCGATTCTTTTGGCATTCGCACTCCTGGAGGAAACGTAATCGAACTTTCCTCTTTTCAACCCTACCTCGATTCTTTCCCCGGCGAACACTAGGTCCGCGAAGCTGGACGGCATGTAACCTACTAGCTTCTCATAGTAGAACATTGGCAGAGTGTCTACCATCATGGTGATCATCTCTCTCTCAACCATGGGAGGAGCCACTTGTGCCGCCAGGTCTCTCCACCGCTGTGCGTATTCTTTAAAGGTTTCGCCCTCTTTCTTGAACATATTCTACAACTGAGTGCGATCGGGAGCCATATCGGAATTATAGTGATATTGCCTTAGGAAGGCAATAATCAGATCCTTCCAAGTACGGATACGGGAAGCTTCCAAATTATTGTACCAAACTACCGCGGCTCCGGCCAAGCTATCTTGAAAAAAGTGTATTAATAGCTTCTCATCCTTAGAGTGTGCGCCCATCTTGCGACAGTACATCTTGAGATGGTTTTTGGGACAAGTCGTCCCTTTATACTTGTCGAAGTCCGGTACTTTGAATTTCGGGGGGATAACAACATCGGGTACTAAGCAAAGATCCGTCATGTCTGCGAACGGATAGTCCCCAAATCCTTCCACGGCTCTCAATCTCTCCTCGAGGAGATCAAGCTTCCTCCTTTCTTCAGTTGCCGGGGGCGGTCTTTCCGTGGACAAAACTATTGGTTGTGTCATGATGTTGGGCTGAGGCAACGTGCTGGGTGCCGACCCTTCGGGGATCGGGGGATAGAACTCGACATCCCTTCGAGCATAGTCTTGAGGGTCTTTGTGGACCTCGTCAGGCTGTTGAGGAGGCTCTCTTTCAAGGACGGGAGAAGCAATATGGCCCGCATCGTCTTGTAGGACGGGTGGTGAGTAGTTGGGCGGCAATCCATAAGGGTAAGCCGCTCGGTTGTATCCCAGATGAGGGTTGCCATCGTGCCCCAGTGTGTCCCTTCCCCGTCCTACTATGTTTGAGGGAGGATGGTGCGCAGTTGCCAAGAGAGTTGGGTCTGCTTCGGCAGCCGAACTGACAACGGCAGCGGTGGCCACGTTTTTCTCCATGAGCTGCCTCATTCCTAACATGGCCTCCATCATGGAAGCCATCTGTTCTTTCAGAGCTGACATGTCGGCTTTCATCTGTTCCTGTGTCTCCTCTTGATCACCCATCGTTCTAGATTTGGATCTGGTGCGATAGGGATGCCTTGTGGCGCGTTTAGTTATGGTGTTTTTCCCTAAAAAACCAAACGTGAGGAGTGGGTAAAGAAAGAAAGAATGCATGCTAGAGATAAAATGCAGGAGTAATTTGATTCGCACAAGCTTTTTTGGAGTAGAAACAAGGGACCAACTCATTTTATTTCAGAAAGTCGTATCTAGTCAAGGTCTGAGAGACCATACAAGTTTCCTAGCGATTTCTAATTATGTGGGCCATTAAGTCTATCATATGCTGACAATAGCCGAGAAGCCCATGAATTTCTTCGGGGGCGGAGTGGGTGTTCGCCATCGCCTTGGCCTTGGCTAACAATTGGGAAAGTTCTTGACTCCCGTTCAAGGTAAGAGCAAACCGATCCATCCACATGGTTGCCTCTTGGTGTAAAGAGTTGATCACCCTTCCTCTAGCCTCTTTTTCCGCGTATACTTGGGCATACTCGTCCGCGACCCTATGCTCGTGGGCCGTGGCTAGACCTAACTCTTCTTGGTACTTGGCGATGATAGCTAGCATGTTGGTCTCCGTCTCGCATAAACGCTGAGACAAGCTCCTTTTGGACCTTGAACAGGCAACTAACTCCTCTTTCAAGACCATGCTATGTGCTCGCGACTGGTCCCTCTCTTCCCTTCACAGCTTGAGTTCATTGTTGCTACCCCACAGAGCTCCGCAAAATTTTTTACGGCCATACTCTTCCTTGCGAGCCCTCTTGGCCTCTTGTTCAAGGGCTCTTGCGGTAGTTGCATTCTCTTCCCGTAATCCGGCACACTCCTTCCGGATATGTGTAGCGGCCAACTTGAACTTCTCCTTGGCAAGTTTCGCCTTTCCTAACTCGCTATTGAGAGCTTGGACTTCTTCGTCCGCTTTCGGTGCTTCAAAACTCTCTTCGCTGACGACTTTTAACTTGGCGAGCCAATCTAAACCTCGTATATGAACTTTCAGCCATTCATGGTAACCACCAATGATGCCATTACGAATGCCCCTAAGTTCTTGATCTTTCCTTAATGGGGTTTCCCATGCCTTATGGATTCTTTGTATAGCCTTGAAATTTTGCGCGCCGAAATCCCTCACAAGGAAAGGAGACATGCTTTCTTCCATTGGTGCTCCCCTCATGGGGTACCCTAGTTGTCTTATAGCGAGCGCGGGATTGTAGTTAATACAACCCCTCGTTCCTATCAGCGGAATGTTTGGGTACCCTCCACATGAGAAAAGGACTCCCTCCTTTCCTTCCTTCCATCGGGGGAACCAATTGATTGTTCTACCTCCTATCCCAGCCAAAAGCTGGTCCCAATCTATTATTCTCTTTTCAGTACACAAGCGATGGCTCTGGAGCGGACATGGATGCCTCGTGTCTTGCTGGAACAGGTGTGAAACCAACCAAACACAGAGGGCGGGCAAGCAACAGATGATCCGTGCACTACTCTTTTCGCACCTTCGGTTAAATGTGTCAAATAAATCTGCCAAGACAGCTACCACCGGACTTTCCTTGCTATGGTGGTATGCAAGGAAAGCGTCGATTGCTGCTAGGTCCACCAAACCATCTACGTTTGGAAAGAGGACGACCCCAAAAATTAGCAAAGCTAACACATCCATAAACGGGACCCAATCTCCTTGATTGGCCATACCCCTCGCCTTGTCTTCTAGGTACTTCCGTGGTAGGCCCGCTATGCCGTTTCGAGTCTGTTTTATGCGGTCCAAACCTTTTGCTGAATCCTTGACCACAGTTGCAATTCTGCTCAAAGAGGGGAGACACCCGGAGGAAAGGTATGGTTTTCTTCCCCCGAGAGGACATCCTAGAATTTCCTCAAATTCTTCAATGGTTGGTACCAATTGGAAGTCTCCGAACGTGAAGCATCTCAAAGGCTGGTCGTAGTATTGGGTGAGTGATGCAATGGCTTCTATGGATACCTCTGCTATGGTCAACTCTAAGATCTTTCCGTAAGTCTTGCGGAAGGCTTGCATTTGGAGAGGTTCCATCAACCGCCCTAATTCCTTGATGCTGGTGGTATCTAGGCCTTTAACCTTGACATGGTAAAACCTCTTGCCGGTTTGATTTGTCCCCATGCTTACTAAAGTGAGACAAAAAGCTGGTGCAAATCAAAACTCCGATATCTCATGGGTGGAATGGATGAATGCATGAAGGAATGCATATGACACAGATGTAATTTAAGAATGCGGGTGCCTGGGACATTGTCTCCTTCTTAGACACAACGTCTAGGGGTAGCAAAGTGCCCCAACGTATGTATTTAAAACGGTGACCCGGACCCTCCGTTGATTTGTTTATAGAGGGGATCAAGACAGAACCCATATGCGATGCATATGCAAAAGGCGCAATGCGGGAATGTACATAGTATGACAATATTCACTGAACATAAGCAAAAGGGTATATGATACTTATGCATGGCAGTGTGAAAAATGGCACGCAGCGTGTTTGCTCCGTGCCCCTATTTAAGGGACCTATAAGGGAGAGAGCTAACTAGGCATTTAGTGATAACCCCCAAGGTAGTCATATCTCTCTTGATGGTTTCTAGAGGTATTATCCCCTTCGAAGAACATACAGCAGTAGTAGGGACTACTAGCAACAATATGTTTTCAAAGAGGAAAACTCTAGATGAGGGTTCACTGTAATCAAGCAAGTCGGAGACCTAGCATGATCACAGATTCACCTCCACTCCTTATGTTCCTATGAACTCGGGTATAGGGCCCTTTTTCAACTCACAGTGTGTGCAAATAGTGTTGGTGTTTGTGTGCATCAAATGAATAAATATTTACCTCACGCATACATTTTAAAACGCACTAAAAGCAACAAAGAGTTTATATACACAAGAACATAATGAAGGGAAACCAACAAAGGAGTAAGTCATGGTAAAGCATTGCACAAGATTAAATGGCCTAACTCTCTAAAAACAGATCCCCAGTGGAGTCGCCAACTGTCGCAACCTACCCTTCGGCGGGAGGGCAACGCGTGACTTGCGGGATGCGTGTTCCACGAAAGGAATACGCGCGGAGTCGCCACCAACGTTTATTTGAGGAAAACGTCGGAAAAACCGGAAAAGACGTGATCTACGAACTTTTAAGTGAAAGGTTCGGGAGTTGTATTTATGCACGGGGAAGGTGTTAGCACCCCACACGTCCGTCACAAGGGACGGCAGCCTTTAATCGAATGTGCAAACATGACTTTGATTTTTACGTTCCCTTTACGTTCTTCTATCTTTTATGCCCTTTTTTATATTTTTCTCTTTTTGTGGTCGACAAGGGTGTTTTCCCTTTGCTCCTACGTATTCCTCAATTGTGATGAGGAAATCAGACCTACGTAGTTCTTTCAAAAGCGGTAAAGTCACATGTTGATTTTATGCTTTTGAGCGGTCCATGTTAACCGATAAAAGCAAAGAGGACCGTTTAAGGCGTTGGACCTTAAAACGGTTTTTAGTGATTTTTCGGACAAAACTTGATTTGTGAGTCTATTTTAGTCTTAGTTTCACTTTAGTTATTAGTCAATTCAATTAAGAATGAGAAATCCCAAAGAGAAAACGTCCGATTGATTTTCCGCTTTATTTTACTAAAAGGTATTTTTTTGATTATTATATTATTATTTTACCTCTTTTTTTATTTCCAACGTGGTTACAGCAAGACCGAACGGTCGGAATTCATTTTAACCGAAGTTAACGGATAATACAATTCAAACGATCGGTGGAAATTTATTTTATTTTTAGGTTAAGCGAGAAATGACTTAAATAAAATGGCTTAAGCACGTCAAAAGGGGTACGGAAAGTAAATGAAAACGAGAAGGAAAATACACGAAACACAATGTGGACCACCATGGGTACATAGAATGAATCGAAAAGCTTGGTTCGAGGTACTTACCTGTTGAAGACCGAAGAACGATGAAGAACGAATGAAGAACGTCGAAGAACGGTCGAAAACCTTTGCGAAATCACTCACGGAAACGTTACGGAAGTGCCTCGCCTTGGATTTTCTTCACAGAAACAATTTTTCTAAGCAAATTCGAAAGAGAGAGAAGTGCCTAAGGGGCTGAACCCTTTTCTACTTCACTTCTCCCCCTATTTATAGAAAATTGGGGGAGAAGCTTGCCACCCAGCTCGCCCAGGCGAGCAGGGTTGCTTCCTCCAGAAGCAACAGCCTTCTGGAGGAATCTTCTGGAGGGCCCAAGTGGGCCTGGTTGCTATTTGCACCCCCATTTTTACTAAGTACACCCCCTGCCTTTTTTTTGGTGATTCTTTTTTTGTAAAGTTACGGAAACTTACGAATTTCGTAACGATACTTGTTTTCTTTCCGTAATCTTATGGAACCTTGCGGATTACATAATCATCCCCTTTTTGACTTACGGAATGTTAAGGAACCTCACTAATTGTGCAACGATGCTTCCATTTGATTTCCGGTGTGTCACGGAACCTTACGGATTGTGCATCAATATTTTCTTTTGTTTTCTGGCATGTCCCGGAATTTCACAAATTGCCTAATGATGGGTGCCAAGCACCTCACAAGGACCAAACAAAAGTTGCATGTCATCAAGCAAAGGTCCCCGGACGAAATTAGGGTATGACACCCGCTATGCCTAAAACTTTTTGCAATGATGTGCGCTTAGCGGTATTACACGGTAAAATTTTCACAAATTCTAGTAAGTTATGGGAGCTTAGCAAAATGGGTCGCTCAGCTCAGTCATTGCCGTAAAGAACTTCGCTTGGCACAAGGATACTGGCTCAACGCGTGGCTATCAGGACAAAAAAAATTCTAAGTTACTTGGGCTTGGCGAATCAGCCTCGCTTAGCCACAAGTACTTATCCAGAGGATGAGTATTCATCCTCTACAAATCCGATCGCTTAGCGCGACAAATACGCTCAACGAATTCTATTGAAGAATACAACTACTATTGATAGACTCGCTCAGCACAAAAGGTGCGATCAGCGAGTTCTATTGAAACAATCAACGGGCATTGCTAGACTCGCTTAGCGCGACAGGTGTGCTCAGCAAGTTCTACCGAAAATGAATGTTGCAATGAGTATAGATGAACTCGCTGAGCGAGTTCATTGCAAATTTCCAGAAAACAGCAGAAAACGCAATTCATATTCTTCTAAAATTGAAACCTCTAACAAGTAGATTATGCATGCAAAGTTTCCAACATACCTATCAACAAACACCCTATATAGACACCTAAACTTAAGCTACTCCTACACATACTACAATCCTATAATTCCTAAAGCTAGTTTTAAAAGTTGTCTATCCAAAGGTTGAGCAAAATAACAAAGATAAGGATCATGAGGAACTTACTTGAATCACTAATACAGTGACCAATGCAAATGCTGGATTAGATGAGAGAGGGAGAAAGAGATGATATGGTTTATGCAGAATTCTCCAGCTGTCCCTACACTCAGCACTTGTCATTGTGCTGAAGTTACACTTAACCAATGCTTTTTCGACGCTCCCACTTAGTGAACGCTTTGCTAAGTGGGAGAGTCATTTGGTTTTCCAAGGCCAGCCGCTTAGCGGGGCTCGCGCTAAGCGGGAGAGTCGTTTATGTTTTTTTAGCACATAAATACTTAGTTTAGCGAGTTAAGTCTACCGCTTAGCGAGATTTGCAGATCAGAAAACCTGTAACTCTCGCTAAGCCGAGATCTGAGCCCGCTTAGCAGAAATCATGTATTTTACGTGCAGTGAAGCTAGTGCTGAGCGGTTAAGAGATCTGCTTAGCGCACAAGCTGCCGCAAGCAATTAAGCTTAGCGGATATGAATGGCGCTAAGCTAAATCAAATCCTTTTAAACCGCAAGAATATTCGCTTAGCCAACAAATTACGTGCTCAACCCCATGGCCCTCAATTCTGACCGCAATGAATAACGCTTGGCGACATAGGGTCGCGGTTAGCCAAGGGAAGCCAGCGCTCAGCGATCAGTTTGTCGCTTAGCGGAATTCAACTCGAATTGGTTTTGGCTTAGCTAAACCTTGGCTGGCTTAGCAGAAATAATCAACCTCAGGTGCCAGGGTGGTGCGCTAAGTGCTTGAACTCGTGGCTTAGCGCATGAGTGATTATGCGCTTAGCGAGAAGCAGGCGCTTAGCAAAAGGACTAATTTTCAAAAAGATTTTTTTCTGAGTTATAACTTAGTCCTTTCCCAGGAAATTAAAACCCTTAATTTCACATTCAAAGAGAGGTTGATATGCTCCATGTAAAGATTATTAAGCAAGTTCCTAATGATCAAATGCATGAAAAACAAACACAACAAAGATTAAAACTGGGTTGCCTCCCAGAAAGCGCTTCTTTAACGTCATTAGCTTGACGCTTTTACCTCTTTGGGCAATCTCATGTTTTGGTTCTCACCTTCAGAACCTCTTGACCTTCTCCCATTACCTGCAAGTAAACATTGTGTTCTGGAGCAGGCTTGTCTTCCACAAACAAGTCGAAATCAATTTTCTAGTCTTCAAAACCTAACTCCAGCTTTTTCTTCCCCATGTCAACTATGCAGCTTGCAGTCAACATCAACGACCTTCCCAAGATTATAGGGATGTCAATATCTTCAGAGATATCCATGACCACAAAGTCTGCTGGGAAGATAAAATGCTTTACCCTGACCAACACGTATTCAGTTGGATTGACTCGGAGAATCCATGGGTGGGAGTTCTTCTCAGTAAGTCTCTGAATCTCTCCAATGCCTCACTCAAGGATTCATCAGGGAACTGATGAAATAAAGATATTGCTGCCTTCCCTTCAGCAGTCTTAGATTCTGGAAAGTACTTCTTTAGGAATTTTTCCACCACTTCTTCCCTGGTTTTAAGACTGTTGCCTTTGAATGAGTGAAGCCACCTCTTGGCCTCTTTTGCCAGTGAAAATGAGAAAAGGCTAAGTCTGATAGCTTCATCTAGTACACCGACAATCTTAACAATATTGCAAATCTCTATAAATGTTGCCAAGTGTGCATAGGAATCTTCATTGGGTAATCCTTGAAATAAATTCCCTTGTATCATATGGATCAAAGAATGTGGGTAGGTTATGTTGTGCGCTTGCACTTCAGGATGTGCAATGCTAGTAAAAAATTGTGGTACAGAGCCACTTGAATAGTCCTCAAGGGTAGTCCTCTGATCATGCTCATCTGCCATGGTAACAGCTTCAGAATATTGATTAGCGGATTCCCTTGATGATGGCGAATCAGGTGATAATGAATCAGAAAAATGAGTCTCCTCCTCAAGAATGGACGCAACTGTTCTGTCTTGCAACAATTTCCTTCTCCTCTCAGCCCTGTTCCTTCTTAGTGTAGCTTCTATTTCTAAGTCCAAAGGAACTAAAGTTACTGTAGGAGATCTATGCATAAACAGTACTAACAGAGCAGTGGTTATCCCGTTCAATTAGAGAAGATAAATATAACTTAAAGAACAAATATTCACAGAAACAATCAAAGAATAACAAATAAAGAATAGACACCTAAAAACGAGCTAACTTCCCAAATAAAAAGAAGTTCCTCGGCAATGGCGCTAAAAACTTGTTCGCAACCGGCAAGTGTACCGGATCACACAAGTAGTATAAAACGGTAAGAACCGAGTATCGAACTCTTGGGGAACTTGTGTTATCTGGCAAGCTATTTCGATAAATAGGTGTTTGGTATGAAAATATGACTTTGGTTATGAACAGGTATTTAAACTATCTAGGCAAAAAGAAATAAAATCATGCAAGAGAAATACTGTGTAAAAACAAGTAGAGAATGCATTGGTCTTCCTCATAGGTTTCTGATGCTAAAAAGGATGTTCTCTATCTAACAATGCTCATGCGTTCCTATGTTGTCTCCTGGACTGCTAGACCCCGATTCCTCATGATAGCCTAGCCTAGTCCTGATAAAGCCTTGTTCGCAGATTCCTCTTGTAAGACTAAACTCAACCAAGACCGCATTAAGACACATATACACAACTAAGTTCTTGTACCCCGATTCCTCATGATAGCATAACAACTTAGTCCCATACTATCAAGGACTTTAGAATCAGACCAGTTTCCACTGTTGAATGACCCTAACAAAGCATGCATCTATGTGATCAAGGTAAAAACACATTGGAATGAAAAGCAGATAGCACAGAGAACACAAAAGAAATCATTACATATATAGAAATATATTTACATCAGGTACCTACATGGAAGATCCAACAGAGAATTTAGCTTTCCATAGTCCGGAAACCTCCTTTACAACAAAGAGAAGAACAAGATGAAAGACTGCAAAAACACAAGTGGTGAGGATGTCTCCTTCACCTCTAGGATCTCACAATCACTCTCAAACTCATCTCAAGCTCTCAGAACGACTTCCGCTTCGAACTCGCGTCTCTATAGATCTTCACACAACAAAATCTCTTAGAACTCTCTGGAACTTGGACCTTTCTCTCTCTAGAACCTTTGTGCATGCAGAGCTTCTCAAGAAAAGTGCCAAAACTCCCTTTTCAAATTTGATTTCACGCTTAAATAGGTGGCCTTGTGCGTGTTCGAGCACTTAGCGTAGATCTGGATCGCTTAGCACGCATAAGTGGATTTTGGCTTAGCGCGCTTGTTTCGCTTAGGGGATGAGCTGAAGCGGTGCGCTTGATGACCTGGAGCGGTGTGCTTAGCGAACTTGACAACTCATCTTCTTCTGGATTCTTCCTCGCGCTTAGCCACTAAAGGTTGTGCTTAGCGAATTCTTGCTAAGCCAGCAACTTGGATTAGCGAAAGAGTGAAAAATAGCATTTTGCCAAAGTTGCCTATTTAACCTGAAATTGAGAGAAATTGATTATTAAATGCACAAAACAAATGTATAAATTATCTATTACTTATATTTAACAAAAAGTACTTAGAGTATTACAAAACAACCATAAATTGGGAAAGTTTGATACAATATTGTCGCAACCTACCCTTTATTGCGGGTGCGTCTTCCAAAGGAGGAAAATGCGGGAGTCGCCACCAACGTTTATTGAAAGGAAAACGTTAGAAAAACCAAAGGAAACCGGTCATGAAGAATATTCCAGATTCAGAAGTTATCTTTACGTTTGAGGAAGGTATTAGCACCTCTCACGTTTGTCCCAAAGGACAACAGCCTTAGATTAGAATTGTGTGAAATTATGTATCTAAACTTTTATTTCCTTTTTTATTTTTGAGGTCGACAAAAGCGGGGCTCTTGCTCCTACGTACCCTCCATCGAAGAGGAAATCAGACCTACGTAGTTCTTTCAAAAGGGGCGAATCAAGTGATTCTTTTTACTTGGAAGGTGGTCATTTAAGGCGTTGGACCTTTAAAATGATCCATTTTACTTGGTGAGAAAGCTAAGGTGTTGGACCTTTAACCATCTCACGAGGTCGACAAAAGCAGGGCTTTTGCTCCTACGTATCCTCCATCGAAGAGGAAATCAGACCCACGTAGTTCTAGCAAAAGGCAGTAAAGTGATGTGATAATTTTATGCCCTTGAACGGTCCATGTTAACCGATAAAAGCAAAGAGGACAGTTTAAGGCGTTGGACCTTAAAATGGTTTTTCAGTGATTTTTGCGGACAAAGCTTGATTTGTGAGTTGATTTTAGCCTTAGTTTCACTTTGGTTATTAGTCAATTCATTCAAGGAAACTTCCAAAGAAAAACGTCCGATCAATTTTTTTTATTATTTTATTTAAAGATATTTTGATTATTTTATTATTATTTTTCTTTTTTTGGTTTAACCGAGGTTACAGCGTGAACGATCGGTTAGATTTTACTTTAAAAGTGATTAAACGAGATTACAACACAAATGATCGGTTGAAATTCATTTTATCATTTATTAGGTGACAAAACGACTTAAACGATAGGTTAAAGCTCATTAAAAACGGAAGAAAAAGAAACTGAAATTGAACGAAATAAAGATGAAAGCCAAAAAACAAGAAATGAATTAAAAGTCTTGGATTTGGAAACTTACCCGTTGAAGAACGAAGAACGGACGAAGAACGGTGAAGAACGGAGGAAAACCTTCACGGATTTGCTTACGGAAATATCTCGGAAGCATTACGGAAGCACCTCGGCTTGGATTTTCTTCACGGAAACAATTTTTTTCACCCAAAACAACTGAAATACATCACCAGGGTGATCAGGGACCCTTAGAACAACCCCCTTTTGCCTTTTTATAAGAAAAAGGGGGAGGAGGTTGCCGTCCACCTCGCCCAGATGAGCTGGGTTGCCTCCTTCAGAAGCAATCCAGCTTCGAAAAACAGTCTAGAAGGCCCAAATCAAAAATTGAAAATTTCTATTTGCACCCCCCCATTTTGATAAGTTCACCCCTTTCTTTCGTAATTTACGAAAAAGTTACGGAAGCCTATAGGACTTGATTTTATTCTTTTTTTCTCTTCCTTCTCACCCATATTAAGTTAAATATGCTTATTTAGGGTTATGGGAATTTTACGAAAGCATTAGGGGTGTCCCGGAAGCCCCGGAAGCCCATTTTTTAACAAAACGGGGGAGGTGGTTGCCTCCTAGCTCGCCCAGGCAAGCTAGGCTGCTTCCGCCTTAAGCAAGAAATTGCCCAGAAACCTCTAGAAGGGCCCAGATTTGAAAATTACTATTTGCACCCCCATTTTACTAAATACACCCCCTTTGCCTCCTTTTTTGCTGATTCTTTTTTCGTAATGTTACGGAACTTTACGAATTCCGCAATGATACTTGTTTTCCTTCTGTAATGTTACGGAACCTTACGGATTACGTAATCATCCCTTTTTTGGCTTTCGGATTGTTACGGAACCTCACAAATTGTGTAACAATGCTTCCTTTTGATTTCCGGCATGTTGCAGAACTTCACGGGTCGTGCAACAATACTCTCTTTTGACTTCTGGCACGTTATGGAACTTCACGTATTGTGCAACAATGGGTGCCAAGTACCTCGAAGCGGTCAAGCAAAGGTTGCATGCCATCAAACAATGGTCCCCGGACGAAATTAGGGTATGACAAATATACACAGGTTTTATACACAAAAGTTAGTCGTATTCATCGACTAATAGCCACACACAGGGTGACGCCCTAAAATCCCCACCACCACTTCTCCTTACTCCCTCAGAAACAGAAGTTGGGGGGGGGGGGGGAGAATCATAGTGACCTGGACAGGTTCCCCGATCGGGGAAGTAGCAAAAGGTTGTGCCCTACTGCGGAGGCGAGAAGTGCCTCCATCAGTATTATCGAAAGAAATATACCCTAGAAAGCGAAGAAGACAAAGGAAAAGGAAGAGGAATCACATATTGTGAGCACAAGAAGCAAACAGGTTTTGAGAGAAAGTTAGTAGAAGTCTGATAATAGTGACAATCAGAAATCAAACGTCCACTCCATTTAGAGTGGGGAGAACTCTTCGGTAACTTGGGGAGCTGAAATGGTGCCCTAATTTTTCGCACCATGATGTAGCCCCACACACCACATCTCCAGAATGTGCCCACTCCACAAGTGACACGTATGCACGAGTACCGCACGTGCGCCACACAAGCTTGCACCAAAAGACAAAATATAACATTTGTATTCAGTGCACTCTCTAATGGTCAAAAAAGGGAACAGTTGTGAAATACAGAGACCTCCCCTATCTGGCGCGTCAGACCTTGCCTGTAAAACCAAAATCATGTCCGCCCTGGACAACCTAACAAAAGAAATCCGGACAACACTTGTCTAGGCTTGGGGGCTTGACAAGCTTGACAGACCTCCAATTCTCACACCTGTCAATTTTACCACTCTTAACACTGGACAATAATTTTCCATGCTTGGGGGCTCGACAAACTCACGACCCTCCTACTTGTCAAGGCTACTACCTCGGACATCAGACAATCTCCATTGTGCACTATCTAGGGTCCACAAAATACATGTGTCAAAAAATACACGTGTCAAGCTATGTGGCATTATGAGTCACACATAAACCCTCCATATCAACCCTAGCATAGGAGCACAAATGGCATGCCCTCAATAGCTGAGCTCTCAACTGATATTCTCAACATTATTAACGATTGTGATGGTGTCATATCATCACTTAGCTGACAATAGGGAATCAAAACAAAAAGTTTAATATATCAAACACTTAAAACAACAAAATAATTATTAGGGACCCAAAATAAAATTTAGTCATTTATCAGTGACCTTAAACATATTTAAGCTTGTTTTTTCTAAAACACATTTAACTAATTTCATTCATCAACAAAAAGTCAATGCAAAAGTTATCATGATAACAAGTTGTCAGACCCTAATTTCATCCGGGAAATATCATTCAATATGATGTTTTGATCATTGCTAGTTGAATTACGGTGTTTGGCACTAGTTACAGTGCGAAGCCAGGGATCACTCCGAGTTTTGATCAAGAAAGCAAAAAGATACAAGGGAAAGGGGGCAAAAGGGTCCTTTTGTGGATTTTTCTGGACCTAAGCTTGCCCAGGCTAGCATATGGCTCGCCTAGGCCATGAAATGCCTTCAGGCCTAAGCAACCAGCTCGCTTGGGCGAGCTATTCCTTCAACCATAAGCTTGCCCAGGCTAGCATATGGCTTGCCTGGGCGAGCTTCCCCTACCCCAAATGGCCTTTTCCTATAAATAGCCATGCTAGGGGAGGGGTTTAGGGGTTTCAGAAAATCTGGGGAGGAAGAAAAAATGAAGGAAGAGGAAGAAAAAAAAGGAAAAAGCGAAGTCGAGGCACTACCGAATCGCAACCATGGATCATTCCCTACACTGTTTCTCTTGCTAGCCTTGTACCCTATGCAACAGTCGGTTTTTTTTTTCTTCCTTTTCTTTTCCTTTCTCAAGAGTTGAATATAATCCATGTACCCTTATGGGTCCTCTTTGACATTATGTATGTATTTATCTTCTCCCCTTCTTTGTTGGTAATTTCATTTTATTTGTAAGGTTTAATTCTAGCCGATCACCAGTGTCGTGAAATCATTTTATTTTCTTTTGTGAGACTAGAAATTAATAAATACAAATAAATGGAAAGGAAATCAATTCACAAACAAAACTTCTTTTTATAAAATATCACTTGAGATCGTTTCAAGGTCCAACGTCTTAATGATCCTCTCCGCTTTTCAAAATTTAACACGTCGTTTCAAGGTCCAACGTCTTAACGACTATTTGTTCGCAATTAAAATAAATCTTTCAAAAACATAAAATCAATTTAACACACAAATATTCAAACTTAAAGAACTACGTAGGTCTGATTTCCTCATCGCACTTGGGGATATGTAGGAGCAAGGGCAACACTCTTGTTGACTCGAAAAAAATAAAAATAAATAATAATAATAATAATAATAATAATAATAATAATAATAATAATAATAATAATAATAATAAAAAAATGTAATAAAAGCAATCCACCGTTATTGGGAAAATAAATAATTTTGAAGTCACGTGCACACTCGATTAAAGGTTGTCATCCCTTGTGACGGGCTCGTGGAGTGCTAATTCCTTCCCTATGTGTAAACAACTCCCGAACCCTTATTTTCAAAATTCGCAGACCTCTTTTTGGTTTTTGTATAACATTTTCCTTAAATAAACGTTGGTGGCGACTCCTACTCGTTTTCTTTTTTAGAAGACATCTCTTTTATTTTCCTTCATCATCCCATCGTGAGGTAGGTTGTGACAAATGGAGACTCCACTGGGGAGTTATTAGAGAGTTAAGCCATTTGATCAATGTGAATTTTTATTGTGACTTTTTCTTTCTTTATGTCCCTTTTTCTCTTTTATCCTTTGTTTTATTCATTTTTCTATATAACCTTTGCCATTTTATTGCCTCTTGGTGTGTATTTGTGTGTCTATTACTTTCGTAGTTAGAAATAATTTGTGCCATTGAATCCTGGGGTAGACAACATGTGATGTACTTGTTGTATCTACTTGGGAATTATCTGTTTGCTTGGTAGGTAGGGTGGGGTAATTCTTAGATTGCTCTATTCTCATAAAACACCTATGCCTTTTTGCACACACTTTGAGATAGTAGGCCCTATACCTGGGTCTGTGTGAGCCATAGGGAGTGGAGATCAATCTATGGTCATGTTGGGTCTCCGACTCGCTTGATAATAGTGAAGCCTCATCTAGAGTTTTCCTTTTCTAGTGATGCATTGTCGCTGGTAGTCCTTACCACCATAATGTTGTTACCTAAGAGGATGATATCTCCAAAAGCCGGTAAACTTACATGAAACCATCCTTGGGAGTTGTCACTAGATAGCGAACTTTTGATCCTTTCCATTAGGTTCCTAAATTAGGGACATAGAGCAAACTCACCATGTTTTGTTTCCTTGATCGAATCATGCATCTCTTCATAATGTCATAATGGACATAGCATTCTTGTATTTACCATTTATCATACACATTTGTATAGCATGTTTTTGTTCTGCCAATCACATACCTTCTGTTGTCATTAGTCGTATGTTATGTTCACTCATGTGTACTCCTTCCATATAGTTACTCATGCCTTGCGTTCTTTTCTTTGTCATGAAAGTCTACACCACATTCTTAGTTACATGTGTTGGGTACCATGGTAATAACTATAAACAAACCATGTTGGGTTTGTACGTTTCTTTCTCCCGACGATGATTGAAAGTCACATGAACATGGTACTCGATGCATTGTTAATAAGAGAGGGTGGTCTTTTGGGTGTCTTGTGTCAGTTTGATAAATATGTTTGTCAAGCATAACATAACTATGCCCTGATCATTCATCATATCTCCTTTATGATAGGGTGTTGAAGTATTGACCATCAAAATTTCTATTCTTGCAAACATGGGGTTGGACCAAGCGCAATCTTTTGAGAAAAGGTTTTATCATGTCAAAGTCAAAAATCTAGAAGTAGCCAGCTTGAGAAAGCTGGGGCAGTGGATGGATCAAGTGCAATGTCAGTCTTTTAGCAAGGTATATGGGAAGATCTGGGATTTGGCAATGATAGAAGTGTCAGTTGAAGCCATTGCATCTCTCACTCAATACTATGATCAATCGCTTAGATGCTTCACTTTCGGGGACTTTCAGTTAACACCAACCATAGAGGAGTTCGAGGGGATCTTAGGATGCCTGATAGGAGGAAGGAAGCCATACCTCTTTTCTGGGTACTATCCTTCTATGGCGAAAGTAGCATAAGTGGTTAAGATCTCAGAACGAGAATTAGATTAAGTGAAGCAAAGTAGGAATTAGTAGTGGGAATACCGAGGAAGTGCTTAGAGGAGATGGCGGAAACTCTGGCAAGCCAAGGAGAGTGGGTATCATTCATGGATGTATTAGCACTACTAGTGTTCGAGATAGTACTATTTCCTAATGTAGACAGACTTGTAGATCTAGCAGCAATTGATGCATTTCTTGCTTATCACCACAGCAAGGAAAGCTCGGTCATTGCTGTTTTAGCAAATGCATATGATACATTCGACTTAAGATGCGAGAAAAGCAGTGCGATAATTGTTTGTTGTACGCCTGATCTTTATGTATGGCTTATATCCCACGTCTTTAATCATGGAAGTAGATCTGTCTATCCCTTACAAGGTCATCACATGTGCTCGAGAAAGGATAAAGCAAATTGGGAAGAACTCTTGGCAGGCATGACAGGAGCATCCATTAGTTGGTTCCCACGGTGGAAAGAAGGGGGGGCAGGAGTATTGTGCTCATGTGAAGGATTTCTAAATGTCCCTTTGATGGGGACAAGGGGTTTCATTAATAATAACCCTGTGTTGGCCATAAGACAGTTAGGATATCCTATGAGAGGTGTGCCATCGGAGGAAACCATTACGCCTTTCATCGCACGAGGGTTCAACAAAGCTAATACAAAAATACTTCAGAAGATCTGTAAGGCATGGAATAAAGTGGGAAGAAAAGATAAAGAACTTAGAGGAAGAAGCAATGGTGTCATAGGCGGCTATCACAAATGGTTGAAATCTAGAACGCAAGGGATAACTTGGCTAAAAAAGCTAAAGGGTCTAAATGGGGAAGTGGCAGAAGTGCCTGAGGAGAGTGAAGAGGTGCAAGCCTTGAATGATGAGCTCAAAAAGACAAAAGTAGCAAATGAGAATCTGAAGGTGGCAGTCACTAGAGTTAGGAAAGAATATGATAAGCTGAAGGATATCAACATAACTGCGGCTGAAGCGCTAGAGCGAGAAATGAAGAAAGCCAGAAAGGAGGAGTGGTGCAGAAACAAGTTTCGAGGGGCTTTGTTAGGCAACAGTAATGAGCTCAAACTTAGAAAGGCCGAGAGAGACAAATCAAGGATGGAGAACGTGATGTTAGAGGATAAGTTGAGGAATTGTCAGAGGTCAAAGGGAAGTTTGAAAGAGCAGTTGAGCAAGACGGAAGAGAATATGTTGATAATCATTGATAAGTACAAAGAGAAGGTGAACCAAGCTGCTAGTCATGGGCAGATGCTGAGAGACGAACAAGCGAAGATGTCGGCCTTGCGGGTAGAAAGAGAGGCAAGGGAAGAGGTGATAGAGTTATTGCATAAATAAATCATGAAATGGATGGATAGGTTTTCTCTCACTCTGAATGAGAGTCAAGAGCTTCCAAGGCTATTAGCTAGAGCCAAGACGGTGGCTAACACATACTCTGCTCTCGATGAAGTTCATAGTCTTTTCAATTACTGCCAACACATGGTCGAACTAATGACCCACATAATTAGGAACCGCTAATGCGTCCATGTTTTATTTGCGCTTTGGCTATGACAAGATGAATAATGTTGTTTTTAATGAAAATTAGAGTTGATTCGACCCTATGATCTACTGAATATCCTGTGTAAAATTCGCAATACTTCAGTGGCTTATCATTTTCATGCTTTCACGTTTATTGGTCGTTGCATTTCTCATTGCATTATTTCCTTGAAATCATAATCGTAATCATTGTAATCAAAAAGAAAGAATGCACTTTATGACACCCATACCAAAAGCGTGTCAAAGCTAGAATAATGAGTGAGATAGAAGAGGTCCATGAATAGATGAAGGTCGACATGGAGGCCATGAAGGAGCATATGACAACGATGATGGAAGCAATGATGAGCATGAGGAAGATGATGGAGGTTAACACTACTACAGTTGGTGTTGCAAGCACTGCTACTGAGGTGGACCTGATTCACCTGTCTGGTTTCAATCGAGTAGGTTGTCCAGTCTCGGATGTAGTAGGCCAAGGAGGCGAGTCGGCAGAAAATGCATGTGGGCCCCTTTATGTTCAGGTTCAGAGAAAGCATTCTTTTTTGCCATATGGTTTGCCTCCCAATTATACACCGCCCACTGTTGTGTATGCTTCTGGCAAGAATGTCAACAATTATGAACCAATACTCATTAAGAATCAACAACCCCAACCTGATCATGCCCATGCTCCTCAACCCATGGAGGAAACACATGAAGCTCCCCAAGACCACACTCTGGCCGATTTCGGGCCCCACTCTGGATATGCCATTGAAGGACATGCATTTCCTGGTGCCTCTGCGATAAATGCTCCGGGGGGGGGGGGGGGGGCTTAGTATCAATCACCACCCTGACCCATGCATTTTGCAATAGAAGGAGGGCCTTGCATAGTACTTGAGAAGGAAAGGATTGAGCATATGGAGGAGAGGCCGAGGACCATTGAAGGGGGAGAAAATTATGCCTTTGTTGACATGGCAGAATTGTGCTTGGTATCTAACGTGGTCATTCCTCCAAAATTCAAGGTGCCATATTTTGATAAGTACAAGGGAACTACTTGCCCAAAGAATCACTTGAAAATGTATTGTAGGAAGATGGGGCCGTATGATCGAGGCTGTACCCGAATCAAATAAACATGAAAATGCAGTAACTAGGAAGTGATCCTAGGTCGTTTCCCAACGAGCAATGACAAACCAAATGTTCATAATATACTTGCGCAGTAACAGTAACGATTGGGGGGTTTGTTTGTTTCGTGATTAAAGAGCAGAACAAGTAAACTGGAATTTGAAACTACTAATATTAAAAACGGGTTGTTTCCTCAGATTCAGAAGCCATTCTCTTATCCTGGGTTATGGAGAATTCGTCCCTAACAGTCAACCACTTAATCCAACCCTATTTCAATTTACTAAGCGAAAATCAACTTAGGGTTATCAATACGTGATTAGGCACCACATACACCGATTACCCCTTCGTCCATTAAGCATGAACGCAAGTTAGGCTCAGAGGCAATTAATCGAACACGAAGCGTGCACTGATTAATGTTCACGAATTTGGGATAATTGGTGAAGGGAAAACTGCCAGGAAAACACATTACAAACGAAACCTCAAAGAGAGTTGGGCTTCGTCCTCAAAAGAAAACAACACCAGAAAAACTAGCCTTCCATAGATTCAAACAGAAAACGCAAATGAAACATGAAGCAGAAACGTAAATGAACAGAAATGTAAATGAAACAGAAACGTAAATGAGAGTAGAAGAAGAAGCAAGAACGAAATTGTAATTAGAAGCAGAAAACGTAAAATTGCATTACGTGAACAGTAGCATCAAAGCAGAAAACGTAAAACCCTAAAAAAAAAGCTCTGAATAATGAATAGCATAACAGAATAGCCTTGCACGAATCCCAAGGCTGCTATTTAAAAAGAGTCACTCAAAGTCACTGGGCCCTATTACAATACTCTGGCCCAAAACGAAATAAACACTGAACAACATAAAATAAAATTGCGAAATTTCCTAATTAGAAATTAACTAAGGTAAGCGCTACTTTATTTGCCCTCTTCAAGTCCATAACCAAAATCCAGATTAAGCCCAATGTTTCATTAATTCCTGAAATTAGATTAAAAACATCAAATTAGCTAAATGAGCCCAAATAATAAAATTGTCTGATTAATTAACAATTAAGACCAATCAGTAATTAAAATGGTGCAAAAAGGGTTTAGAAAATAGAAGAAAATGATGGCACATCAAAACCCCCCATACTTAGCCTTTTGCACTCCTGGGCAAAATGAAACAAAGAACAAAATCCAAGGATATCAAAGAGAGACAAACAAAAACATTCACATATTTCTCAATGAACATCAAGGAATGAAAGGAATGGGTAACATCTAACATAAGGAGATCCAAAAAGTCAAGACATTCATGAAAATCATCCAAGCAACCCAATCATGGCAAAATAGTTAATCAGCTCAAGAATGAAAAGTGATAAAGCCTCACAAGATATACACTTTATCTCTCAAGTGTCTAGGCTACTATTTACCCTCAAAGCACCCATGAAAGCAAACACCACATAAACTTGGCAAGATTCTAAAATTGACAATCAACCCACAAACACAAGCACATGAGGATCAAAAGGTTTTTTAAGGTTGTAATGGGGCCAAGGACAAGGTATGGAGAAATATGGAATAAGTGGCTAAATCCCAAAGGAATAGAGGAGCAATGGAGAATAAGTGCATATTAAGAAAAAAAATAAGAAAATAAAAAGAAGTAAAGATAAAAATTAAACATAAAGAGTAGAACCAAGAGTTTCATCATTCTTGTGCCATTTAAAATCTTATTCACTCAACTTTATTGCTTTTCTTTTTCTTTTCTTTTCGATTTTTTTTTACTCTATAGCCTTTGAGAAACAATATTTCATTCAGCATGTCCAACATTTAACCAATATACAATGTACATCAAGTATGGCCCAAAATACATCATGAAGCATAGCCAACAAAACAAGTTATCCAATGAAACAAAAACCCCCCACACTTATTCCCAAAACAATTCCAAAGCTCCAAAATTCCTTAAGGATATGGTGATATCATGGTTTTTCATTTAAGGCTTGTAGTGAGCTTCAAAACAAGGAAAGGGAAACAAAGCTCAAAAGGGCTATCAAAGGAATTAATTCAAGGTAAGTCCATTTGGCTAGAAGCTTATAAGAACAAAATTGCCTCAATCATTTCAAAATATGCATGTGAATTAGGAAGCATCAACAAGAATCAAGCCAAGGTTATTGTGCAAGCAATCAATGGGGCAAAACATACCAAATGATTATGATGATGGATGGCTCAAATTCTCACAAAGGTAAACTCATCACTTTCAAATTGAGCTTTCAAAACTATCATGACATGTAGAGGAGAATCATGGATTTCAAGTCACAAAATGTCAAGAACTTTTATTTTCAAAACAATAACTCATTTCTTTGAACATATCCTATAATTCAAAGAAAAACATGCAAAGTCGTACATGCACACAAAATTGACCCAAAATATTAAACTAAAAATCCGACGAAACTAACAACATTAACAAATTAACACAACTAACAAATTAACAAAACCAACAAACTAGCAAACCAAAGAACACTCCCCCCCCCCCCCCCCATACTTAAACAACACATTGTCCTCAATGTAGCACAATTAAAAGATTAAAAACAATTAAATCATCAAAGAGAATCGGACAAGTGTAATAAAAGCAAAGAAGGAGATAGGAAAAGAAAAACTCCCTAAGTCATGGTGGAGGAAGAGTAGGGTGGAGTAAGGAAGTTTCTTCCACCACTACGTCCACTAAAGAAGGGTTCGTGAGGAATGGCTTAAGTCGATTCCATTGACCTTGAAGCTCTTATTTGTGGAGTCGCTTTTGATCTCAACTGTACCATAAGGAAAAACATTAGTAACAAGAAAAGGACCAATCCACTTAGACCTCAACTTACCACTCATGAGTCCAAGCCTAGAATTATACAATAACACTTTTTGCCCAACCATGAAGTCCTTTTTAACTATCATGCTATCATGGAACTTCTTGGTCTTTTCTTTGTAGAACTTGTCATTCTCGTAGGCTTCTAGGCGGAATTCATCTAACTCACTTAGTTGCAACTTTCTTTCCTCACCAGCTTGATCCATAGAGAAGTTGCAAGTCTTCACTGCCCAGTAAGCTTTGTGCTCAATTTCCACTGGAAGATGACATGCCTTTCCAAAGACAACCCGATAAGGAGACATTCCTATGGGTGCTTTGTAGGCAGTCCTATGTGCCCAGAGA
Organism: Glycine max; assembly: GCF_000004515.6. Lineage (NCBI taxonomy): Eukaryota > Viridiplantae > Streptophyta > Magnoliopsida > Fabales > Fabaceae > Glycine > Glycine max. The sequence continues at coordinate 28,937,137 of NC_016090.4, read as the reverse complement.
GCATCATCAAGCCTGGTACTCCAATTTTTCCTGCTTGGCTGCACAATCTTCTCTAAAATTCGCTTGATTTCCCGGTTAGAAATTTCTGCCTGTCCATTGGTCTGGGGGTGGTATGGTGTGGATACCCTGTGTACCACCCCGTACTTTTTAAGCAGGGCATGCATTGTCCTGTTGCAAAAATGGGTTCCTTGATCACTAACAATTGCTTTAGGTACTCCAAACCTGCAAAACAGATTAGACCTGACAAAGTCTGCAACAACTTTAGCATCATTAGTTCTAGTGGGCTTGGCTTCCACCCATTTTGAAACATAGTCAACTGCAAGGAGAATGTAAACATAACCAAAAGAGACAGGAAAAGGGCCCATGAAATCTATACCCCAAACATCAAACACCTCACAGAATAGCATAGGTTGCTGAGGCATTTGTTGTCACCATGTAAGTGTATTTCCTGCTCTCTGACACTGCTCACAAGTGCTGCAGATCTTCCACGCATCTTTAAAGATGGTGGGCCAATAAAAACCACAATCAAGCACTTTGCGAGCTGTCCTTTGAACATCCAGATGACCTCCCGATGCGGAAGAATGACAGAACTGCAGGACTGAGTCAGTCTCATGATCTGGAATGCATCGTCTAATTACCTGATCACTGCACAATTTCCACAAGTAGGGGTCATCCCAAATAAAATGCTTAGCATCACTTTTAATTTTATCTTTTTGGGCCTTAGATGCTAAGGGAGGAAAAACAGAGGCAACTAAATAATGGACAATGTTAGCAAACCAGGGAGTAGAAAGAGAGTCAGAAATACTATACAGTATATACAAATGATCATCCGGGAAATCATCCCGAATGGGTGAATCCGCATCTGATACACGTTCGATCCGACTCAAATGATCAGCAACTAGATTTTGTGCTCCGCTCCTATCACGGATCTCCAAGTCAAACTCTTGGAGCCAGAGCATCCATCGGATCAACCTAGTTTTAGAATCAGCCTTCTTCAACAAGTACTTTAGAGCTGCATGGTCAGTGTAAACAATAATGCAGGTACCAAGCAAATAAGATCGAAATTTTTCAAGAGCAAAAACTATGGCTAGATGCTCTTTCTCAGTAGTAGTATAATTCGCTTGGGCAGCATCTAAAGTCCTAGAAGCATAATATATCACCCTGGGCAATTTATCAATTTTCTGAGCAAGGACAGCCCCCAATGCATAATTTGATGCATCACACATAAGCTCAAAAGGGGCTGTCCAATCAGGTGCCTGGGTGATGGGGGTGGTAGTCAGCGCTCTTTTGAGGCAATCAAAAGCCTCTTTGCATCTGTCATTAAAGTCAAACTCCACCTCCTTTTGCAACAAGTTGGACAGTGGAAGGGCTACTTTGCTAAAATCCCTTATAAAGCGCCTGTAGAATCCTGCATGACCAAGAAAAGATCGCACCTCTCGCACACAAGAGGGGTAAGGCAATTGTGAAATAACAGAAATTTTTGCAGGATCTGCTTCAATACCCTTATTGGAAATAATGTGGCCTAAAACTATACCTTGCTCAACCATAAAATGACATTTTTCAAAATTTAGAACAAGGTTAGTTTCAATGCATCTATTCAAAACTTTTTCCAAACTATTCAAACAACCATCAAAAGAAGATCCATATATAGTGAAATCATCCATAAACACCTCTATGCAATTTTCTAAAAAATCACTGAAAATACTAATCATGCACCGCTGGAAGGTACCAGGGGCATTGCACAGGCCGAAAGGCATCCTCCTATAAGCAAAAGTGCCGAAGGGACAGGTGAATGTGGTCTTTTCCTGATCCTCAAGAGCAATAGTAATTTGCATATAACCAGAAAAACCATCAAGGAAACAGTAGTGGGATTTACCTGCCAGGCGTTCAAGCATCTGGTCAATGAATGGCAGGGGAAAATGGTCCTTTTTGGTAACCTGGTTCAGCCTCCTATAGTCAATGCAGACTCTCCAACTGTTCTGCACCCGAGTAGGAATCAGCTCATCCTTCTCATTTTTTATCACTGTGAGGCCGGTCTTCTTCGGGACTACCTGGACGGGACTCACCCATTGGTTGTCGGAGATAGGATAAATGATTCCAGCTTGCAAAAGCTTGGTTATCTCCTTCTTCACTACATCAAGAATCACCAGGTTGAGTCTTCTCTGTGGCTGTCTTACTGGTTTAGCTCCATCCTCTAAATTTATTCGATGCATACATGTGGATGGGCTAATACCAGGAATGTCCGCCAGGGTCCAGCCTATAGCCTTCTTATGCTTCTTGAGAACTGGCAACAACTTCTCCTCTTGCTCATCAGCAAGGGAAGCAGATATAATCACTGGAAAACTCTTGCTATCATCCAAGTAAGCGTATTTTAAATTTGATGGCAGAGGCTTCAATTCTGGTGTGGTCGGCTGGACAGTGGTAGAAGGAGATGGTTTCTCAGCCTTTACCTCATAAAGAAAGTTAGAGGTATGTGTACTTCCTGAAACATGGTTTGTCCTATCTGACTCTATAAAATCAATCTCGAGAGGTAAAACACCACCACCAGACATGCAATCAATATCACTCTTAGATTCACTCTCAGCATCAAATTCAGATATATGATCAAGTACAATTTCAGATTCAATGCATGAAGAGTGAGAGGCATGCATATTAGAATAAAGATCAGTCATGTATTCATCAACAACATGGTCAATTATTTCAGCATGAAATACATAAAGATCTTCAGATGGGTATTTCATAGCATCCAGAATATTAAAATGAACAGTTATATCACCAAACTCCATGGACAGTGTGCCTGCATAAACATCTATCTTAGTTCTAGCAGTTTTCATAAAGGGTCTGCCTAGAAGGATGGGAACTGATCCTTGAGAAAATCCATCTTCCATATTCAAAATATAAAAATCAACAGGGAAAATCAGTTCACCAACTCTAACTATGACATCTTCTATGAAACCAACAAGATAGGCAACACTTCTATTAGCTAAATGAATTACCACATCAGCTGACTGCAAGGGACCTAGAGATAGAGAATTAAAAATAGACAGAGGCATAACACTAACAGAGGCTCCTAAATCTAGCATGGCATTGTCAAACTTACTATTCCCTATAATACAAGGTATGCTGAATGTACCTGGATCTTTGCATTTTTCAGGAATTTGAGGAACAGATTTACCAATCAATGCGGAGACATTTCTTCCCATGCTAATTCGTTCACTTCCTTTAAGCTTCCGCTTATTAGTGCACAGCTCCTTCAAGAATTTAGCATATCTTGGAATTTGCTTTATTGCATCCAACAAAGGTATGTTTACCTCTACTTTTCTAAACGTTTCCAAGATCTCTTTCTCTGCCTCTTCCATTTTTTTGTTGGAAACTGCTCTTGGAGGGAATGGAAGAGGGGGAATGTGCTGCTTCTGCAAATCAGAATTACCTGTGGAAGAAGATTCACCTGCACAGAAATTGTTAGGTAAATTTTTGTCATCACCTTTTTCTGGAGTAGAGTGAAGTTTGGCAGGTTCATTTGCAGATGAGGAAAGTGCTACGGGTTGAGGTCCTTGACACTGCTTTCCCGACCTCAATGAAATGGCACTGACATTTTTGGGATTTTGGACAACTTGAGAAGGTAGCTTGTCAAAATTTTGGGACTGTTGTTGATTCAATTGTGTAGCTAATTGTCCCATCTGATTAGTCAAGCTCTGAATGGAAGCTCTGGTCTCTTGTTGAAACTGCATGTTTTGCTTAGTCATTTGCCTCACAAGTTCTTCGAGGGAAGGTTGTGGAGGGGCCTCAACTGTTGGTTGTTTCTGGGGTTGTTGTTGTTGTTGGATTGGTGGAGGAATGTATGGTCTGCTTGGGCCAGCAGCATTTTGGAAGGAAGGAGCAGGCTGCTGTTGTTGTTGCTGAGGGCTGGACCATCTGAGATTAGGGTGATTCCTCCATCCAGGGTTGTATCTGTTGCTGGAGAGGTCATAATTGTTCTGCTGTGGTTGATTTTGCTGTTGAGGTTGAGGAGGTCTATTGTAAATATTTGCAGCATAAGCTTCAGGCTGCTCAATTGCTCCAGGTTGCTGCATGGAAGGGCAAAGGTCTGTATGGTGGTCAGCAGAGGAGCACAAACCACAAACCCTTGTGACAGGTACAGATTTCTGATTCAAGGCCAGCTGGGTTACCAAGTTAACCAATGCATCCAGTTTGCCTTCAAGCTTCTTAGTCTCAGATGATGCAGCTGAGTTTGTAGCTACCTCATGCACTCCTCTAATGACTATAGCATCATTTCTTGCGCTAAACTGCTGGGAGTTGGAAGCCATCTTCTCAATTAAATTCCTGGCTTCAGCAGGAGTCATGTCTCCAAGGGCTCCACCACTGGCAGCATCTATCATACTTCTCTCCATATTACTGAGTCCTTCATAAAAATATTGGAGAAGAAGCTGCTCCGAAATCTGATGGTGAGGGCAATTGGCACATAGTTTTTTAAATCGCTCCCAGTACTCATACAGGCTCTCTCCACTGAGTTGTCTAATACCTGAGATATCTTTCCTGATGGTTGTGGTCCTGGAAGCAGGGAAAACTTTTTCTAAGAATACTCTCTTAAGGTCATCCCAGCTCGTGATGGACCTTGGAGCAAGGTAATACAACCAGTCCTTTGCCACTCCCTCTAATGACTGAGGAAAAGCCTTCAGAAATATGTGATCCTCTTGGACATCTGGGGGTTTCATGGTGGAGCAGACAATATGAAATTCCTTCAAATGTTTGTGCGGGTCTTCACCTGCAAGGCCATGAAACTTTGGAAGCAAATGAATCAGTCCAGTTTTAAGAACATATGGGACATCCTCATCAGGGTATTGGATGCACAAGCTTTCGTAGGTGAAATCAGGTGCAGCCATTTCCCTTAGAGTCCTCTCACGGGGTGGAGGTTGTGCCATGTTCTCAGAATGTGCAAAATCAGAATGCTTAGAATCAGAATGCTCAAAATTATAATGCTCCAAATCAGGATGTTCAAAATCACCAATAACAGAATGCACATATTCACAAGTAATGGAATGCTCAGGATGATCAAAAGGTATAAAATGATGCCTAACTAATCTATGAAATGTCCTATCTATCTCAGGGTCAAAGGGTTGTAAGTCAGATGGATTGCCTCTAGTCATACACTACATTCAGCATGCACAACTAGTTGCCTTGTCATGTAAATAAAGGTGCAGGTTTGAACTACAGCTACCCTCAAATGATATCCAAATGACTTGAAATTTTGTGAGCAACCTTATAAAATGATGAAAAGAGAGCACAAAAAATTTCAGGCAAAAATTCAAAGTCTAACTATGGAAGCTAAAAATGGTAGGTTAAGAAAAATAAGTGAACAAAACTTGAAAAATAAAAAACTTTTGACAAAATCACTATTTTTGGACGATGGAGACCTCGGAGGCTGCCACGGCATAGGAAATTTTTTTCTACCCCAAATACATATATAATAATTGCGATTCTGATAACCGGAGCAAAAGTTATGGCCGTTTGAAGTTTCGACAAACACAAAATTTGCTACTTTTTTGGAACTTTCAAATCTGACCAAACTAAAGGCTCTAGCTATTTTTCCCACAAAATATAGGTTAAAAGAAGTTACCACAAAAAAAATCAGCCAAAAATAACAACCCTAGCTACTAAAACAAAAAATCTCAAATAATTCAGCATGGGTGGTCACTAAAATCCGTCTCTACTTGATTTCTACTACTACTCTGTTTTGCCGCAAGCAAAAGTGGTTGCTAAGTCCGTCGTAAAACACTATTCACAGCAAAACACCCAAGACTGAAACAGGGGAAACGCTTAATGGGAAAACTGAAACAGAACACACATTAAACAAAATACCAGGACACTAAACAACACTAACACACATACTAACACAATACTAACAATTAAATATAAAACACGAAAGGATTAAACACACAACACTAGCTAGCTATTATGAACCTTTGGACACTACTCCCCGGCAACGGCGCCAAATTTGATCGAGGCCGTACCCGAATCAAATAAACATGAAAATGCAGTAACTAGGAAGTGATCCTAGGTCGTTTCCCAACGAGCAATGACAAACCAAATGTTCATAATATACTTGCGCAGTAACAGTAACGATTGGGGGGGGTTTGTTTGTTTCGTGATTAAAGAGAAGAACAAGTAAACTGGAATTTGAAACTACTAATATTAAAAACGGGTTGTTTCCTCAGATTCAGAAGCCATTCTCTTATCCTGGGTTATGGAGAATTCGTCCCTAACAGTCAACCACTTAATCCAACCCTATTTCAATTTACTAAGCGAAAATCAACTTAGGGTTATCAATACGTGATTAGGCACCACATACACCGATTACCCCTTCGTCCATTAAGCATGAACGCAAGTTAGGCTCAGAGGCAATTAATCGAACACGAAGCGTGCACTGATTAATGTTCACGAATTTGGGATAATTGGTGAAGGGAAAACTGCCAGGAAAACACATTACAAACGAAACCTCAAAGAGAGTTGGGCTTCGTCCTCAAAAGAAAACAACACCAGAAAAACTAGCCTTCCATAGATTCAAACAGAAAACGCAAATGAAACATGAAGCAGAAACGTAAATGAACAGAAACGTAAATGAACAGAAATGTAAATGAAACAGAAACGTAAATGAGAGTAGAAGAAGAAGCAAGAACGAAATTGTAATTAGAAGCAGAAAACGTAAAATTGCATTACGTGAACAGTAGCATCAAAGCAGAAAACGTAAAACCCTAAAACAAAAGCTCTGAATAATGAATAGCATAACAGAATAGCCTTGCACGAATCCCAAGGCTGCTATTTAAAAAGAGTCACTCAAAGTCACTGGGCCCTATTACAATACTCTGGCCCAAAACGAAATAAACACTGAACAACATAAAATAAAATTGTGAAATTTCCTAATTAGAAATTAACTAAGGTAAGCACTGCTTTATTTGCCCTCTTCAAGTCCATAACCAAAATCCAGATTAAGCCCAATGTTTCATTAATTCCTGAAATTAGATTAAAAACATCAAATTAGCTAAATGAGCCCAAATAATAAAACTGCCTGATTAATTGACAATTAAGACCAATCAGTAATTAAAATGGTGCAAAAAGGGTTTAGAAAATACAAGAAAATGATGGCACATCAGCGTATCCAAGAGATGAAAAGTTGTTGATGCATTTCTTCCAGAAGAGTCCAACTGGGGCAGCTATTACCTGGTATACCAATTTGGAACCTTCCCGGGTCTGTTCCTGGAAGAACTTAATGGCTGCCTTCATTAGGAAGTATTAGTATAACTTTGATATGGCTCCAGATAGAATGCAATTACAAATATGTGCAAGAGAGATAATGAATCTTTCAAAGAATATGCTCAAAGGTGGAGAGATTTGGTTACTCAAGTAGCGCCCCTAATGATAGAGAGAGATGATTACCTGCCTTCAAGTTTGCAGATGATGGTAGGTTACATGCCTTCAAGTTTTGTAGATTTAGTGTTTACCGGCGAGAGGATCGAAGTAGGTATGAGAAGAGGGAAATTTGATTATGCTTCTACTACAAGTTCTGGTAATAGGAGGCTTGGGGAGAATGAAGCAAAGAAAAAAGAGGGAGAAACCCATAACATGACTACAGCGCCCACATGGCTGAGGCCCCCGTAAACCCCTCACAACCCCATGTATCAGTATCCCCCACACTAGTACCACTACTCGGCCAATATCGATCCTCCCCCCTGCCCAACGCCCCTTCGACCAAGAGCACCTAACCAACCGTAGAGACCTCCCCAACATCACCCACAAAATTCATTCCCTACATAACCTTGGCCAAATCCAATTCCTAATCCTAACATAAACACCAACCCACGGAGGAATTTCCCAGAAAGGAAACCTGTAGAATTCACCCCAATCCCAATGTCGTACGCCGACCTATTACCATCCTTACTCAGCAACCAGCTAGCAGTAGTGAGCATGGGAAGGGTTTATCAACCTCCATTTTCTTGATGGTACAATCCTAACGCTGCATGCCCTTACCATGGTGGCGTCTCGGGGCACTCTGTTGAACAATGTGTAGCTTTTAAGCATAAAGTGCAGAGTTTGATTGATGCAGGATGGCTTACATTTCAAGAGGATAATCCAAATGTAAGAACTAATCTGCTTGCAAATCATGGAAGCTCATTGGTGAACACCATTGAAAAAGGGAAGTCTCAGGAGTTGGAGAAAATAAAGGATGTGTCGACCCCAAGACGCTTCATCTTGGAGGCTTTACGTAAGGCTGACATGGTTAAATACAAATAGTGATAAGGGGGATCAGTGCTCGCTGCATCCAGGGGAGTTGCATGATGTAGAGACATTCCCAGTATCCAAGGAGCTATTGTAGGGATTGATAGATAAAGGGCGAATTGAAATTGGTTGCGTAAGGGAGGAGGAAGGATAGGTGTTCATGCAGTCAAGCGACACCAACTTGGGTAAGCCTAAACCTTTGGTAATTCATTTTACCAGAGATGTTATGATGTAAGCTCCATTGGAGCTTGTAGGCCTAGGATCTTCTTCATCAATGGATTCCTTTGCTTCTTGGAAGATGAATAGAAACAGAATGGAGAAGGAAGAGAGAGAGGAGACGCCACTTCAAGGAGAAGATGAGTCTAGAAGAAGCTCACCACCATAGGAGGCCATGGATAAGAGCTTGGAGGAAGAAGGAGATGAATGAAGGGAGAGGAAGAGAAGAGCACAAAATTTTGTGCTCTAAAAGAGCTCTGAAATCTGAAGTTTAATATTCAAATGATCAAAGTTGAAAAAAATGCACACACATGACCTCTATTTATAGCCTAAGTGTCACACAAAATTGGAGGGAAATTTGAATTTCAATTCAAATTTCACTTGAATTTGAAATTGAATTCGTGGAGCCAAACTTTGGAGCCAAAATTTCACTAATTATGATTAGTGAATTTTAGTTATGGTTCAGCCCACTAATCCAAGATCAATTCCAAGATTCTCCACTAAGTGTGCTTAGGTGTCATGAGGCATGTAAAGCATGAAGGACATGCACAAAGTGTGACCATATGATGTGTAGTAAGCAAATGCTCACCTCACCCTTTAAAATTTAATTAGATTGGGCTTCTACCAATTCGATTAAATTTTATTTCCTAACACACACATCAAATATTCACTTAGTGCATATGAAATTAGAAAACTACCCCTAATACAAAAACTAGTCTAGGTGCCCTAAAATACAAGGGCTAAAAAATCCTATATTTCTTAGGTACCCTACCTACATTATGGAGCCCTAAATACAAGGATCAAATATAATGACATCCTAGTCTAAAATGTACAAAGATAATTGGACCCAACCTTGGCCCATGGGCTCAGAAATCTACCCTGAGGTTCATGAGAACCCTAGGGCCTTCTTTAGCATCTCTAGCCCAATCCTCTTGGAGCCTCTTGCTCATGGCTCTAGTGACTGGTTCCTTCCTAGGGAGGATTGCATCATGTTATCACTCAAGTACCTTAAGGTTTCCAACCTGCTGTGGTGAGGACACCATCTCGCCATTCCCTTACAAAAGTGACAAGGTGGTGCCGTGGAGGTATGGCGTACAGGGATCCGACAGAAGGCAAGACGTGTCCATTATGCGTGCTAGGGCTAGCATGCTGACGGCTAGGGTCACGAATATTTCCGGTATGAGTGGCATGATGCGTAGTGGGCGTATTTTTGCTCTTCCCGAACTACCGGCAAAGTCAAATGACAAAGGGAAGGCAAGGGAGGATGTGGTTGAAAGGGAGAAAGTAGGCCTTATGATGAATAACAAGGCCCCTGTCAAAAAGCCCACAGAGGAAGAGGAGAGTTTTGGCAAGAAAGAGATATCTGCCAAGGAAGCAACAAATTTTCTGAGAATCATTCAGTAGAGTGAATTCAAGGTAATCGAACAGTTGAACAAAATGTCGGCCATGATCTTTTTGTTGGGACTGCTCATGCATTCTGAGCCTCATCAGAAGTTGCTGATGAAAATTTTAAAAGGTGTAATCGATTACCACTATTATGTAAAAGGTCTTAATTTTAAAAAGGGCATTGTTGCGTAATCCGTAAAGTTTCACAACATTTCGGAAAGAAAATGGGTGTCGTTACATAATTCGTAAAGTTCCGTAACGTTTCGGGAAGGAATCAGCAAAAAAACACAAAAGGGGGTGTATTTAGTAAAAAGGGGATGCAAATAGCAACCAGGCCCACTTGGGCCTTCCAGGGGGTTCCAACAGAAGGCGGTGCCTTCTAGTGGAAGCAACCCAGCTCGCCTGGGTGAGCTGGGCGGCAACCACCTCAATCTTTTCTCCTATAAATAGGGGAAATAGGGTAGAGCAAAAATGTTCAGCCCTTCTGGTATTTAGGATTCTTTGGAAATTAGTGAGGAAAATTGTTTTCGTGAAAAACATTCAAGCCGAGGCGTTTCCATAACGCTTCTGAGATGTTTCCATGAGCAATTTCGTGAAGATTCTTTGCCATTCTTCATCGTTCTTCATCGTTCTTCGGTCTTCAACTGGTAAGTTCTCGAAATCAAATCTTTCAATTCATGCTATGCACCCTTAGTAGTCCCCACTTGTTTCACGTACTTTTATTTTCATTTCGTTTGTTTTTTGTACCCTCCTTTTGACGTGCTTTAACCATTTATTTAAGCCGTTTGCTCACCTAATAAATAATAAAATGAATTTCAACTGATCATTTGAGTTGTAATATCGTTTAATCACTGTTAAAATAAAAATCCAACCGATTGTTCATGCAGTAACCACGTTTAAACCGAAAAAAGGACAAATAATAATAAAATAATCAAAATATCTTCGAATAAAATAATAAAAAATATCGGACATTTTTCTTTGAAAGTTTCCTTGAATGAATTGACTAATAACCAAAGTGAAACGAAAGCTAAAATCAACTCACAAATCAAGCTTTGTTTGTAAAAATCACTAAAAACCGTTTTAAGGTCCAACGCCTTAAACGGTCCTCTTTACTTTTATTGGTTAACATGGACCGTTCAAAAGCATAAAATCAATATGTAACTTTACCGCTTTTTTTGTCAAAAAAACCAAAGAGATCGTTAATGGTCCAACGCCTTAACGTTTTTCTCCTTTCAAAATCAAAAGATCATTTAATGGTCCAACGCCTTAAATGACCTTTTGTTCGGTTAAAATCTATCTCGCGAAAAAGATAAAAGCAACTTAACCAAACATTTAGTTCTCAAAGAACTACGTAGATCTTATTTCCTCATCGCAATTGAGGAATACGTAGGACCAAGGGAAACACCCTTGTCGACCACAAAAAGATAAAAAACACAAAAAGACATAAAGGGAAAATAAAACATTTTGAAGTCATTTGCACACTTGATTAAAGGCTGCCGACCTTTGTGACGGACGCGTGGGGTGCTAATACCTTCCCTGTGCGTAAAAACAACTCCCGAACCTTTTCACGCTTTTCGTAGACCACACCTTTTTCCGGTTTTTCCGACGTTTTCCTCGAATAAACGTTGGTGGTGACTCTGCGCATTTTCCTTTCTTGGAGGACGCACCTGTGAGTCTCACGTCGCCCTCCCGCTGGGGACTGTTTTTAGAGAGTTAGGCCTTCTAATCTCGTGCGATATCATGACTTCCTCTTTTGTCAGTTTCCTTTTTTTTCCCTTACGTTCTTGTATATAACTCTTTGATGCTTTTAGTGTGTTTTTGAAATGTATGCATGAGATTGATATTTATTCATTTGATGCACACAAAGACAACCACTATTTGTACACACGGTGAGTTGAAAAGGGGCCCTATACCCGGGTCCATGGGAACATAAGGAGTGGAGGTGAATCTGTGGTCATGCTAGGTCTCCGACTTGCTTGATAACAATGAACCCTCATCTAGAGTTTTTCTCTTTGATAACATATTTTTGCTGGTAGTTCCTACTGCCGCAATATGTTTTTCGAAGGGGATGATACCTCTAGAAACCATCAAGAGATATATGACCACCTTGGGAATTATCACTAAAAGCCTTTTAGTTCCTTCCCGTTTAGGTCCCTAAAATAGGGGCACGAAGCAAACACGCTACGTGCCTTTTAAACACTGCCATGCGTATAACCTAAAATGTCATGTATGCCTTCGCTGTGTGATTATTTGAGGATATTGCCATGCTGTTACCCTTCCCTTTTTTTCGCATCTGCATCATGTCATCCTGCACGGGTTGCGTCTTGATCCCCTCACTTTGTCACGAGAAGACAGAAGGTCCGTGTCACCTTCTTAAATGCATGCATCGGGCGCTATGCTGCCCGAATGTTGTATCTAAGAAAGGAATGATCTCCCGGGCTCTCATATCCGTAAAATGCATTGTGCCATGCGTATTTCTTCCTGCATTCATCCATTTCACCTATGATAGATGTCAGAGTCTTGATTTGCACTGGTTTTTATTCCACTTTAGTAAGAACATGGGATTGAGCCAGGCGCCTTCGCTTAAAAAGAAGTTCTATCAAGTCAAGGTCAAAAGCCTAGGAGTCGCCAGTCTGAAAGAGTTAGGACAGTTGATGGGTTAGCTCCAGTGATAAGCCTTTCGTAAAGCTTATGGTAAGATCTGGGACCTAACCATGGCAGAAGTCTCCACGGAGGCCATTGCCTCCCTCGCCCAATATTATGACCAGCCTTTGAGGTGCTTCACCTTTGGGGACTTACAATTAACTAACACCCACGGTTGAGGAATTTGAAGAGATCCTGGGATGCCCTTTGGGAGGAAGGAAACCATATCTCTTCTCGGGATTCTATCCCTCCTTAGCTAGAATTTCTAAAATAGTCAAAATCCTGACACAGGAATTGGATCGCGGGAAGCGAGTCGAAAATGGGGTGGTTGGGGTACCAAGGAAATGTTTGGAAACAAAGGCGAGAGTCTTGGCAAGTCAAGGCGAATGGGCCACGTTCATGGACATCCTGGCACTTTTGATCTTCGGGGTGATCCTTTTTCCAAATGTTGATGGGTTGGTGGACCGAGCAGCGATTGATGCTTTTCTCGCCTTTTATGACCGCAAGGAAAGCCCGATTGTCGCTATCTTAGCCGATCTATATGACACATTCGACTGAAGATGTGAGAAGAACAATGCAAGGATCGTTTGTTGTACACCGGATCTCTACGTATGGTTGGTTTCACACTTCTTTCGCCAAGAGATGAGACACGTTTGCCCGCTAGAAGGCCACCGCTCATGCAGCGAGAAAAAAGAGGCAAACTGGGACCGACTCTTAGCGAGCAAAGAATGAGCGTCTGTCAATTGGTTCCCCCGATGGAAGGAAGGAAGAACCGAGATTCTTATTTCATTTGGGAAATTTCCAAATGTTCCCTTGATGGGGACGAGGGGTTGCATTAATTACAATCATGTCCTCGCTATAAGACAACTTGGTTACCCTATGAGAGGGGCGGCATCAGAGGAAGGCCTCATACCTTTTATTATACGAGGTTTCAATAGCACCAGCGCGGGGGTGCTTCAGAGGGTCCACAAGGCATGCGAAATGTCGCAAAGAAAGGACAAGGAACTTAGGGGAATTAGCAACGGGCCCATCGGCAATTACCGTAGGTGGTTGAAAGCCTACTCACAAGATCTGGATTGGCTCCCGAGTTTGAGGACCACTAAGGGAGTGGAGATTGAAACTCCGAAAGAAGACGAAGAGGTACAGGCCCTCAAGACAGAACTTGAGAAAGCCTAAATGGTCAAAGAAAAGTTCAAGTCAGTAGCTGTTAGGATCTAAAAGAAGAACGCCAAACTCAAAGATGTCAATATAGCCACCGCCAAGGCCTTGGAGAAAGAGACCAAGAGGACCCGTAGGGAAGAACATGGCCGGAACAAATTCCGAGGGGCTCTGTGGGGCAGTAGCAACGAGCTTAAGCTCCGAAGAGAGGAAATGGACCAATCGCGAGTAGACGGTTTGATCTTGAAGGATGAATTGAGGGTTTACCTAAGGTCCAAGAGGAGCTTGTCTCAGTGGTTAAGCGAGACCGAAACCCACATGTTAGCCATCATCAGCAAGTACCAAGAAGAATTAAATCTAGCCACAGCCCACGAGCACAAAGTAGCAGACGAATATGCCCGAGTGTACGCAAAAAAGGAGGCTAGAGGAAGGGTGATTGACTCGTTGCATCAAGAAGCATCAATGTGGATGGACCGGTTTGCTCTTACTTTGAACGGGAGTCAAGAGTTTCCCCGATTGCTAGCAAAGGCCAAAGCTATGGCAGACACCTGCTCTGCCCCCGAGGAGATCCACGGGCTCCTCCGCTATTGTCAGCACATGATAGACTTGATGGCCCATATAATTAGGAGTCGTTAGGGAGTTTATATTGTCACTCAGATCTTGATTAGTTATAACTTTCTGAATAAAATGAGCTTATCCCATGATTTTACTCCAAAGAAAAATAGTGCGAATCATATCACTCCCACATTCCATCTCTAGCATACATTCATTTCTCATTACGTACTTCTCACATTTGGTCTTTTAAGGAAAGACTCCATAACTAAGCGTCCCCCAAGGCATCCCTATCGCACCGGATCAAAATCTAGGACGATGGGTGACCTAGAGGAAGTACAAGAACAGATGAAAGCCGACATGTCGGCTTTGAAAGACAAATGGCTTCCATGATGGATGCCATGTTGGGAATGAAACAACTAATGGAGAGTAACGCGGCCACCGCCGCCGCTATTAGTTCGGCTGCCGAAGCAGACCCAACTCTCCCAACTGCCGTGCACCACCCTATTCTAAACATGGTGGGACGAGAGAGAAGCACGTCGGGGCACATCAGCAACCCCCATCCGGGTTACAACCGAGGAGCTTACCATTACGATTTACCACCTAATTACACACCACCAGTCATACGTGACGATGTGGGTCACGTTCCTTCCCTCATCCTCGAAGGGGAGCTTCCTCGACATCCTAACAAGGTCCACGAGGATCATCAGGACCGGCGCCCAACACACTACCTCAACCTAACATCACGGGAGAACCTCGAAACCACCCAATGCAGCCAATGTTTCTGTCCACGGGAGGGCCACCCCGGGCAGCGGAAGGAAAGGGGAAACTCGATCTCATTAAAGAAAGATTGAGGGTTGTTGAAAGGTTCGGCGATTATCCGTTTGCAGACATGACCAACCTATGCCTGGTACCGGACGTCGTCATCCCTCCGAAGTTCAAAGTACCTGACTTCAATAGGTACAAAGGGATGACTTGTCCTAAAAATCACCTAAAAATGTTTTGTCGCAAGATGGGTGCGTATTCGATGGACGAGAAGTTATTGATGCATTTCTTTCAAGATAGCTTGGTCGGGGCAGCAGTCATCTGGTACACTAATCTAGAAGCTTCCAACATCTGCACCTGGAAGGATCTGATTACCGCTTTCCTTAGGCAGTATCAGTACAACTCTGACATGGCTCCCGACCGGACTCAACTGCAAAACATGATTAAACGGGAAAACGAGTTCTTTAAAGAATACACTCAGCGTTGGAGGGACCTGGCAGCACAAGTAGCCCCATCGCAGACTTGGTCTTCGCCGGAGAAAGGATCGATGTGGGTTTGAAGAGGGGAAAGTTTGATTACGTCTCCCCGATAGGTGCTAGCAGTAAGCGGACCGGAATAGCTGGGGCAAAGAAGAAAGAGGGAGATGCCCATACCGTCACTTCAACACCTGCATGGCCTAAGCGACCGCAAACCCCCCACGATACTCACCAATATGCGCAACATCACCCGAGTTTTTCAGCTTGCGCCGAGGTCTCTTCCGATACGGCACTCACCCAACCAAGGGCGCCCAAACCCCCACAAGGTAGAGCTCTCCGGACCCTAGCTTCGACTCGGCCTCACCCGGCTAACAATGCTCACTTTGGCACAAACACGGCAGGAAACTTTTCGCCAAGGCAGACACAGATCTTCGCCCCGATCTCAATGACATATGGGGAACTCTTGCCATCTCTCATCGCCAACCAATTAGCCATTGTGGTCCCGGGAAAGATCTTCCAGTCTCTGTTCCCAAAGTGGTATAACCCTATCACGACCTGCGCATACCATGGGGGACCCCGGGGCACTCAATTGAATAGTGCTTGGCCTTGAAAAGCAAGGTCCAAAGCTTGATAGAGGTCGAGTGGTTGACTTTTCAAGAGGACGGACCCAACATAAAAACAACCCGCTTGCCAATCATGGAGGGGGAGCGGTTAATGTCATCGAGGTGAGTAGGTCGCATGGGCCCAAACTTTTGGAGGACGTAAAGACCTCTAGAAGGTTTATCTACAAGGCCTTGCAAAAGGTGGGCATGATTCCCTGCGGCATGCGTAGAGAAGACTCTTGCTTAATGCATTCAAGCGTACTCCATGACATGGAAACATGTTCAGCAGTAAGAGATCTATTACAACGGATGATAGACCAAGGCCGGCTTGAGGTCGGCAGTGAGAAGGAGGAGGAACAACATGTATACATGCAGTTGGCAGATGAAGAAGGACCTAAAAAGCCTAAACCCTTGGTAATACACTTCACCAGGAACACGGCTCCCCAAAGACCTCAACACCCCTTGACAGTGTCAGGCGGTAGATCTATTTTGTTTCCTTACGAGAACAGCCGCGCAGTTCTGTGGAGGTATGCCCCTCCGGGCGGTAGAAAGGAAGAAGCTACCGATATCAGCTCACTATCGGCCAAAGAGACCAATATCACTGGGCTGAGCGGCATAACCCGCAGTGGT
Organism: Glycine max; assembly: GCF_000004515.6. Taxonomy (NCBI): domain Eukaryota; kingdom Viridiplantae; phylum Streptophyta; class Magnoliopsida; order Fabales; family Fabaceae; genus Glycine; species Glycine max. Next base: position 28,920,435 of record NC_016090.4, on the reverse strand, counting down.
CGCATGTTCGCACCCCCTAGTCTGCCAATACAGCCCGCAAACACTAAAGGGAAAGCTAGGATGACGGAAGGACAAAATGTTAAAGTGATCCCCGCACCGGACGAGGATGTTTCGACGAAGGATCTTTCCAAGGGAAGAGAGGGTTGTGGCAAGAAAGAGGTATCACTCGAGGAGACCGGCGAGTTCCTCCGCATTATCCAACAAAGCGAGTTCAAAGTCATTGAACAACTCAACAAAACCCCAGCTAGAGTCTCCCTTCTGGAACTGCTCATGAGCTCTGAGCCTCATTGAGCTTTGTTGGTAAAGGTCTTGAATGAAGCACATGTAGCCCAAGACATCTCTGTAGAAGGTTTTGGGGGAATCATCAATAACATCACAGCCAACAACTACCTCACCTTCGCTGAAGAGGAAATCCCCGCCGAGGGGAAAGTACATAACCGGACTTTACATATGTCAATCAAATGCATGGAACACGTTATGACCAAAGTACTCATCGACAACGGCTCAAGCCTAAACGTGATGCCCAAAAGCACGTTGGAGAAATTGCCATTTAACATTTCCCATCTGAGGCCAAGTTCCATGGTGGTTCGTGCCTTCGACGACAGCCGCCGAGAGGTAAGGGGAGAGATTGACCTCCCAGTATCGATAGGGCATCATACCTTCTAGGTTACGTTCCAAGTGATGGATATCAACCCAGCCTACAGCTGTCTTTTGGGGCGTCCATGGATCCACTCAGTGGGAGTTGTCCCCTCCACACTCCACCAAAAGCTGAAGTTTGTAGTGGAAGGACATTTGGTCATAGTATTAGGTGAGGAAGACGTCCTGGTAAGTTGTCCTTCCTCCATGCCATACATGGAAGCCGCGGAGGAGTCATCGGAAACGGCTTTCCAATCTTTTGAGGTAGTAAACATCGCCTCCGTAGATTCCCTCTCTAGGAAGCCCTGCCTGTTCGATGCAGCGATGATGGTGGCCCGGGTGATGCTGGGGCACGGCTACATGCCCGGAATGGGTTTGGGCAAGAACAACGGCGACAGGACCAGCCTGGTAAGCACCAGAGGAAACCGCGGGAAGTTTGGGTTAGGCTATAAACCTACGCAGGCTGACATAAGGAAAAATATCTCAGAAAGGAAGAACAAAGGCCAGGGCCCGCGGTTGGGACAGCGAGCCAAAGAGCCCCTATTGTGCCACATCAGTAGGAGCTTCACAAGTGCGGGTTTAAGATGTGAAGGTCAAGTCGCTGCGATATGCGATGATGACTCCCCGAGGAGATCGGATTTGGTACGGCCATGCCCTCCCGGTTTCCAACTAGGAAATTGGCGGGTGGAGGAACGCTCAGATGTTTACATGATAAGCATAATGTAACCTTTTGTAGCTTTAAAACTCTACGGTTGGGCCTAGACTTAGAGTTTCCTTTTGTTAAGGCATTATGTCTTTTGTTCTTGAAGTTATAATATAAATATCTTTCTTCATTTGTTCCTGCGCCTCTACCCATTCTCATTCATTTGCATGTTTATTTCCTTGTTACGCTTAAAACGATACAGATCCGACGACGAGTTCCACGAAGGTACTAATATCGGGGACCCGACCGTCGATTTCGAGCAAGAAGAGCGGGATGGTAAGCCTTGGTATTTCGATATCAAGTGATACGTTGAAAGAAAAGAGTAACCACTGGAGGCTTCCGACAACGACAAGAGGACGTTAAGGAGATTGGCGGCTGGTTTCTTCTTGAGTGGAAGCATACTATACAAGAGAAACCATGACATGGTTTTGCTCTGATGCGTGAACGCTAATGAAGCTGAGAGCATGTTGGGGGAGGTCCATGAGGGCTTTTTCGGTACACACTCTAACGGGCACGCCATAGCTAGGAAGATCTTAAGGGCGGGCTACTTTTGGCTCACCATGGAGAGCGATTGTTGTCTCCATGTGAGGAAATGTCACAAATGCCAGATGTTTGCGGACAATGTCAACGCTCCGACCTTGCCTTTGAATGTTTTGGCTGCACCATGGCCATTTTCCATGTGGGGAATAGATGTGATCGGGGCCATAGAGCCCAAAGCTGCGAACGGACATCGTTTCATCCTAGTGGCGATCGATTACTTCACCAAGTGGGTTGAAGCTGCTTCGTACGCTAGCGTCATGAAGAGTGTGGTGGTCAGGTTCATCAAGAGGGAGATTATTTGCCGGTATGGTTTGCCGAGGAAGATTATCACAGACAATGACACCAACTTGAATAACAAGATGATGGGGGAAATGTGCGAGGAGTTTAAGATCCAACACCACAATTCCACACCCTACAGGCCCAAGATGAACGGAGCAGTGGAGGCAGCCAACAAGAATATTAAAAAGATTATCCAGAAGATGACTGTGTCATACAAGGATTGGCACGAGATGCTCCCATTCATGCTACATGGTTATCGAACCTCAGTGTGCACGTCAACTGGGGCAACGCCGTTCTCGTTGGTATACGGGATGGAGGTTGTGTTACTGTTTGAGGTGGAAGTCCCGTCATTAAGAATCTTGGCGGAGTCCGGATTAAAGGAGTCAGAGTGGCCTAAGCACGTTTCGATCAGCTTAATCTCATAGAAGGCAAGCGTTTTTTACCCAAAAGTGCGCCCACCGAGTGTTCGGTGAAATGCCTCAATGGCATTCGCGCATAAAGTTGAGAAGTTTGCTTATAGAATGGGTTTGTGCATGCATGGTTGCCATTTTTGGATGCGTGGATAGCTTGCGGAGTTTAGGGTAAAATCCGAAATGTGACTTAGGCCTAGGAACCCAAGCTTTTGGTTTTGAGCCCAAGAAAGCATGAAAATGAGAGCATGTTGGTGAGGATTCCCTTTTAGGGCCAACACTTGGTTTGGGCTATACCATGATGATTTCTTTGTACCTAGATGGTGTGAAAATGTTGTTCACCATGTACATGGGTATATAGAGTAGGTAGCCAAGTGCTTTGCGAGTGTGCATGTATGTTGAATATGGCATGAAAATGCTTCTCAAAATAGGAATATATGACATGAATTTGCCTTTCAAAAAAATAATATATATATGAATTAGTAATACAAAGATTTCCTTTCCAATGAATGTGTAACATAAAATTGTTTTTTCCAAATGGATGTAAATATGTGTGAACGTACATAGCATGAAGTTGCCTCTCAGGTGTATGACCATGTGTGTGAATAAAATGTGAACATATAGCAAAAATTTCGTTCAAATGAAGTAGATAGGTGGCAAAAATGCTTTGCAAGTATGTGTATGTTTAGATGAGTAGGCAAGGTGCCTTGCAAAATGTGTATGTTGGATAGTTTTGCAAGTAGCATAAGAAAATTCTTTGCAAACTAAAGTAGGCGCATCTTATAAAATGTCGTTCACCAAAGGAAAGATGTGTGTAAATGTATGTATGTCCTAGGAAAACCCGCGCGTTAATGCGTAAGTTTTTCTTTTAAAATTCACGTTGATGTTCGCGTTTTGTTGGAAAGAAGTGTATGCTGTTTTTGCTTGATTTGGCTTTCGTTTTAATTAGTTTTCTTGAACTAACTTCCTGAATGTTTTTTTCACAGGAAATGGCTCCGAATAAACTCTTCACGAAGAGGTCTAGAAGGGAGGCCACTGGAGAAGGCTCCAGTACCGCCTCAGAGTTTGATAGTCACCGTTTTCGGAGTGCCGAGCACCAACAACGCTTCGAGGCCATCAGGGGATGGTCATTCCACAGGAAGAGGCGTGTCCAGCTCAGGGAAGATGAGTACTCGGACTTCCAAGAGGAGATAGCTCGCAGGCATTGGACACCTCTAGTGACTCCCATGGCCAAGTTTGACCCTGAGATAGTCCTAGAGTTCTACGCTAATGCTTGGCCCACGGAGGAGGGAGTTCGGGACATGCGTTCATGGGTGAGGGGTTAGTGGATTCCCTTCGACGCAGATGCCCTCAACCAGTTCTTGGGCGACCCGCTAGTTTTGGAGGAAGACCAGCAGTGTAAATTCAGCCAGAGGAGGAGCCAGGCAGACGGTTTCGATGAAGAAGCCATCGCCCAGCTACTGTGCATATTAGGGCAAGATTTCGCCCGGACCGCTGCGGGGAGACAGGTGCGGATAATGTGCACCAACATGACTACTTTGACCCAGATATGGATGACACTGCTGCTTAGCAATGTCTTGCCTAGCGACCACAACTCCAACCTCCCTCTGCTTAAGTGCCAGTTGGTGTATGCCATCCTGACATGGATAAGCGTTCACGTGGCCCAGGTGATTGCTGATGCCATTTATTTGTTTGCAGGAATGGCACCTACTAGACACCCTTCGGACCCAGAGAAGTCCAACAGGGCCCTGGGGTTTTCAACTCTGATCACGGGCCTCTGCCAGCCCTATGGAGTTCCTGTCACCCCCAACAACGTAATCTGACCGCCGATCACCCGAGCCTTCATCGAGAAGTACTGCACGCCTAGGCAGGCACAAGGTGACGCACATCAGGCCGCAGGCGCACCGCCACCACCTCGCCAGACCGATCCGGCTGGGCCACTGGGCGTGGAGTGTTATCTACAGTATTTGGTTCGCCAGCAGGCGGCCAACCACCGTGGGCAGGTACAGATACATAAGTGTCTCTACCGGTTCAACCTTAGTTAGCAGGGGCAGGGTTCCGCCCCTTTTGTATGCCCTACCCCGGAGCAGTTTGCGGCTGAGGTCGCACGGCCTGGAGACTGGCCCGATGCCCAGGTAAGAGAGGAGCCTATAGGATCCCCCAGTGAGGCGGATGAGTCCCATATGGATGAAGATATGACGGACTTGCTCGGTTTCTTGGGAGGGAGCAGAGCGACATGACCAAGGTCGCTGCACTTTTTGTTATTAACATTACTGCTTTAGGTTTTTGTTGTCATCTAACATTACTGCTTTCAGTTATTGTTTCTATTTCCGCTATGATCTGGCATTACGGCTCTCATTTATTCTGTCACTGTTTTTGTTGCGACTTACCATTGCATTCTTTTCTGTTTGCTTTGTGATTTGACTTAGGTAGGCCGTGTGTGCCCTCATCCGCACGACCTTCTCAGAAAGAGGAAATAAATAAATAATAATAATAATAGATGAAGAATAAATGAAGAAAATAATTTCCCGCTTTTCTTTGAACAAAAATTCACCGATCAAAACAAAGGTTTTTTTGTTGGAAAACGTGTATACACCTGAAGGGTGAATGCTGTGAAAATTTTCCCGAACACCCATAATGAACTCGGATGAATGCATGAATTGATAAAGGAGTGTATTTTGGAAACACTGGGTTGACTTAAATAGGAAAAAATGAATCCTGAACCCTAGTGTCACATGACCATAAAAACTTGATGCTTCAGTGTCCACATGGGTGCATGCATGACCAATTTTGCATAAAATTTCCTAATCATCATTGTTGCATGTGTGTCATGGAAATAATATGGGACATCCCCTTTATCCCTGAACCACTGGCCAAGCCAACACCCTGACATATATCATGTCTAGCCGTTCTACAAGCCTTGAGCCAAAATCCCAACTCTCCATAAACCTTGACCCAGGGTGAAAATGCCCATCCTTGCCTTTGAAAGCAAAAAGGAAAGAAAAGAAAATTCCCGATCAAAGATTGGATGAAAGCAAAAAGAAAAAGAAAGAAAATTCCTTATCAAAGATCGAAAGAAAATAAAAGAAATATGAAAAAAGGTCTTTAGACCAGACAATATCTGAACAATACAAAGTTGTCACCACCAAATAAGGAAAGAAAGGAAACCACGACCCAAAGTGGTCCTCTCCCTTTGATTGCCAACCAAAATCCTGTGCACTAGCGATTTTCTCGCCCCGCACTAAACAAAAATAGAAAAGGAAAAGGCCCAAACACTTAGAGCCAAATTCCTTACAAAAACACTATTCCTAGTAAAAAGTCCTATTGATCCATGATCACGCGTGTAATCTTTGATTTGATAGGAAATGATTTGCAGAATCAAGTCATGACATATCCATGGCTTGGAATTAGGATGAAACACTTACCTATGTGAGATTGATACACTTTGAGTGATTTTCTTCTATTTTGTTGGACCCAGTGTTTCCTCTAAATGGTCGTTTAGAAATGAAACGCTAACATCCAAAATCTCATTTATGGTTATGAGAAAATTCCATCAACATACTCTCCTTCCCCAATAGAAACATTTGTTTTTCATCAAAAGCATGTTCGCATTTTAGTGAGAGAACACCGAGTTGCTCTGATCAGTTGGAGGTTTTGTTTCTTTACTAAAGCATGTTCGCATTTTAGTGAGAGAACACCGAGACTATTTTAGTCTCGCTTTTGCAAGAACTACGTAGGTTTGAGTTCCTCATCATAAATTGAGGATACGTAGGAGTGAAAGCCTTGCTTTTGTTGACCACCCCACCCTTTGCTATCCAACGACCCGAGAGTCTGGTAGAATGCAGAGACACCTTGCGGTTATCCGCACCTCGTCATTCAGAGATCCCAAGTCCAATTGACAAGTAGAGACCAATGTGGTCATCTGCACCCTTTCTGGAGATGTCAGCATCTTCCGGTAGAGACTATTTTAGTCTCACACCGCTTTTTCAAGAACTACGTAGGTCTGAGTTCCTCATCACGAATTGAGGATATATAGGAGCAAAAGGCTCACTTTTGTCGACCGTCCCACCTTTTGCTATCGTGACCCGTGAAGTCCGATGACGTGCAGAGATACACATGTGATTATCCGCACAAATGATTTCTGTTGATCCTAACCCGTGAAGTTAAGTGGCAGGCAGAGATACCCAAGTGGTTATCCATATAAACACACTTTCATTATTCGTCATACTAAGAGTCCGGTAGCATGCAGAGACTAACGTCGTCTTCTGCATCCTTTGTCAATCAGGGCCAACGAACCTGTTGACACGCGGAGATTTACGTCGTCTTCCGCGCTTTCTGTCATCCTGACCCGTGAAGTCAGATGACATGCAGAGATACCCAAGCGGTTATCCATACAAATGGTTTCTGTCATCCTGACCCGTGAAGTCAGGTGACGTGCGGAGATACACAAGTGATTATCCGCACAAACAATTTCTGTTGATCCTAACCCGTGAAGTTAGGTGGCAGGCGGAGATACCCAAGTGGTTATCCGTATAAACACACTTTCGCTATCCGCCAGACTAAGAGTCTAGTAGCATGTAGAGACTAACGTCGTCTTCTGCACCCTTTGTCAATCAGGGCCAACGAACCTGTTGACACGCGGAGATTTACGTCGTCTTCCGCGCTTTCTGTCATCCTAACCCGTGAAGTCAGGTGACGTACGGAGATACCCAAGCAGTTATCCGTACAAATGGTTTCTGTCATCCTGACCCGTGAAGTCAGGAGACATACGGAGATACCCAACCGGTTATTCGTACAAACGGTTTCTTTCATCCTGACCCGTGAAGTCAGGTGACGTACGGAGATACCCAAGCGGTTATCTGTACAAATGGTTTCTATCATCTTGACCCATGAAGTCAGGTGACATGTGGGGGTACCGTATGGTCATCTGCACCTTTCGTCAACCTGGGGCAAATGAGCCCGTTGATGCGCAGAGACTAACATTGTCTTCTGCACCTTTTGTCATCCTGACCCATGGAGTCAGGTGACATGCGGGGGTACCGTATGGTTACCCGCACCTTCCGTCAACCACGGGCAAACAAGTCCGTTGACGTGCAGAGACTAACATCGTCTTCTGCACCTTTTGCCATCCAGGGACAGCGAGTCAGGTGGCAGGCGGAGATACCTTATGGTCATCCGCACCTTTCGTCAACTGAGGCGAATGAGTTCGATGGCATCAGGATGATGTTGGTCATTTGATTCTGATTATTTTCAAAAATTTTGCAGGTTTTTACTCTCGTCATTCGGAGACATTCAAGCCCGACGACACACGAGATTCTTCTCTGCTGGGCAGGGACGATCAAGTTTGATGGCGTAGGGAAGTGTCATGGTTGTCCTGCTTTATCGCTTTCAAGATACTGAAGTTTTGTTGACGCTTCTGATGCCTTTTCTTTCTTTCTGAATGACAGGTTCCACTGGTCGGGATATTGATCGGCCGAATGATGTTCCGCTCGAATGAAATTAGTGTCTTATCTTTACTTTGCTTTTATCTCCAATAAAAGATAAGTAAAGAGGGGCAACTGTCATACCCTAATTTCATCTGGGGACCATTGTTTGGTGGCATGCAACCTTCGCTTGACCACCTCAAGGTACTTAACACCCATCGTTAGGTAATCCGTAAAGTTCCGCGACATTCTGGAAGTCGAAAAGAAGCATTGTTGCGCAATCCGTAAAGTTCTGCAACATTCTGAAAGTCAAAAAGGGCATTATTGCGTAGTCCGTAAAGTTTCACAACATTCCAAAAAAAAAATGGGTGCCGTTACATAATCCGTAAAGTTCTGTAACGTTTCGGGAATGAATCAGCAAAAAAATATAAAAGGGGGTGTATTTAGTAAAAAGGGGTGCAAATAGAAACCAGGCTCACTTGGGCCTTCTAGGGGGTTCCAACAAAAAATGGTGCCTTCTGGTGGAAGCAACCCAGTTCTCTTGGGCAAGCTGAGCTCGCCTGAGCGAGCTGGGCAACAACCACCTCCCTCTTTTCTCCTATAAATAGGGGAAAGAGGGCAGTGCAAAAATGTTCAGCCCTTTTGGTATTTTGGATTCTCTCGAAATTAGTGAGGAAAATTGTTTCCGTGAAAAAAATCCAAGCCGAGGCACTTCCGTAACGCTTCCAAGACGTTTCCGTGAGCGATTTCGTGAAGATTCTTTATCGTTCTTCATTCGTTCTTCGTCGTTCTTCGGTCTTTAACCGGTAAGTTCTCGAAATCGAATCTTTCAATTCATTCTATGCACCCATAGTGATCCCCACTTGTTTCACATACTTTTATTTTCATTTCGTTGTTTTCCATACCCCCTTTTGACGTGCTTTAACCATTTATTTAAGTCGTTTTCTCACCTAATAAATAATAAAATGAATTTCAACCGATCATTTAAGTTGTGATATCGTTTAATCACTGTTAAAATAAAATCCAACCGATCATTCACGTAGTAACCATGTTTAAACCGAAAAAAGGCAAAATAATAATAAAATAATCAAAATATCTTCAAATAAAATAAAAAAAAATCAATCAGACGTTTTTCTTTGAAAGTTTCCTTGAATGAATTGACTAATAACCAAAGTGAAACTAAAGATAAAATCAACTCATAAATCAAGCTTTGTCCGCAAAAATCACTAAAAACCGTTTTAAGGTCCAACGCCTTAAACGGTCCTCTTTGCTTTTATTGGTTAACATGGACCGTTCAAAAACATAAAATCAGTATGTAACTTTACCACTTTTTTTGTCAAAAAAACCAAAGAGATCATTAATGGTCCAATGCCTTAACGTTTCTCTCCTTTCAAAATCAAAAGATCATTTAATGGTCCAACGCCTTAAATGACCTTTTGTTCGGTTAAAATCTATCTCGCGAAAAAGATAAAAGCAACTTAACCAAACGTTTAGTTCTTAAAGAACTACGTTGGTCTGATTTCCTCATCACAATTGAGGAATACGTAGGAGCAAGGGAAACACCCTTGTCGACCACAAAAAGATAAAAAACACAAAAAGACATAAAGGGAAAATAAAACATTTTGAAGTCATATTTGCACACTTGATTAAAGGCTATCGTCCTTTGTGACGGACGCATGGGGTGCTAATACCTTCCCCATGCGTAAAAACAACTCCCGAACCTTTTCACGCTTTTCGTAGACCACACCTTTTTCTGGTTTTTCTGACGTTTTCCTCGAATAAACGTTGTTTGCGACTCCGCGTATTTTCCTTTCATGGAAGACGCACCTGTGAGTCTCGTGTCGCCCTCCCGCTGAAGAGTAGGTTGCGACACATTCATTGTCCTATCCTCTCTCAAAAAAACCTTTGGGCAAACGCTTGCAAAATCATTAAGGATTCTTATAAGTTCTTCATGTTGTATCATTCTTCTCTAAAAGAGAGAAAAACATTCTTCGGTACTTCAAAGCAAACTATTGTTAATCAAGAGGCAGTGGGTCTCTTGATTTGTAAGTTTTCTGAACACAAGGGAAGGGTATCCCTGGGTGGTTCAGAAGTTGTAAAGGGATTTACAAGTTAGTGGAAATCTCAAGTGGATTACTTGAGGACTGGATGTAGGCACAAGGCGTGGCCGAACAGTATAAAACTGAGTTTGCAATTCTCTCTTAAACTTTTTTACTTTATTGTAGTTTAATTTTACTTTCCATATATAAAGAAGCATTAAGTTAATTGTTCATTACTTCTTTTCTGCATATTAAGTCTACAAATTTCTTTTAAAGAGAGAATTAAAATTTGTTAGGGAATTTTTTTTAAAACTTAATTCACCCCCCTTTTAAGTTATTGAGGCCACTTGTTTAACAAGTGGTATCAGAGCTTAATTCTTGTATAAGGTTTAGAAACTTCAAGAATAGTCATGGCCTCATCAAACTTTTTATTTCCCGAAGGGAAATCTATAAATAGACCTCCTATATTCAATGGTGTGGGTTCTCATTACTGGAAAACCTGTATGCAAATTTTCATAGAGGTTATTGATTTAAATATTTGGGAAGCCATAGAAATTGGTCCTTACATCCCTACTATGGTAGTAGGAAATGCAACTATAGAAAAACCTAGGGAACAATGGGATGAAGAGGAAAAGAAATTGGTACAATATAATTTAAAAGCCAAAAATATAATTACATCTGCATTAGGAATGAATGAATACTATAGAGTATCAAATTACAAGAGTGCAAAAGATATGTGGGATACCTTACAAGTAACCCATAAAGGAACAACAGATGTAAAAAGGTCTAGAATAAATACCCTAACCCATGAATATGAATTGTTTAGAATGAATCAAAATGAAACTATACAGGATATGCAAAAGAGATTCACACACATAGTAAATCATCTTACATCATTAGGAAAGATATTTCCCAATGAGGATCTTATTAATAAAGTTCTAAGATGTTTAAGTAGGGAATGTCAACCAAAGGTAACGACTACTACAGAATCAAGAGATCTTACTAACATGTCTCTTGCAACTTTATTTGGAAAACTTCAGGAACACGAAATGGAACTAATGAGACTGAATCAACATGAGGAGAATGATAAGAAAAAGAAAGGAATCACACTTAAAGCTTCATCTTCAATTCAAGAAGGAAGTGATAAAGAAGATTTGAATGAAGATTTAGAAAATGAAGTTGTGAATCTGAGTCTGATGGGTAGAAATTATGAAAGCGATGAAGAGGTAACATCTTCTGACAATAACTTATCTATTTCCTTTGATGACTACAAGATGCATTCACTAATTTACATAAAGAATCAGTTAAACTTGCAAAACTAGTTTTATTTTCTAAGAAAACTATTTCAAACTTAGAAATGGAAGTTTTAAAATTAAATGAAGAATTAGAAAATCTTAGAACTGAAGTCAAAACTTTAAAATCAATTGACACAAATCAATCTTCCACCATAAAAGTAATACAGGATAGTAAAGAAGCATCTAACTCTTGTAATTGTTGTAGCAAGTTTATAGAAGAAATCAAGGATCTGAAAAATTCTCTGGCGAAATTTTCTATTGGAAAAAATAATTTAGATATTATATTAGGAAAACAAAGATGTGTATTTGATAAGGCTAGATTAGGATATAAACCTGATAAACAACAAAAATTTTATAAAAATTTATTTGCTTCCACTCAAAAGAATAGTTATCCTTTCTTAACTTGTTTTTATTTTTGAAAGAAAGGACATGGTGCATCTACATGCTATTTTAAGAAAAATAGTAATAATATTAAAATGATATGGGTTCCAAAAGGATCTTTTATCAAAACTAACACTCAAGGACCCAAGAAAGTTTGGGTACCTAAGTCATAAACATGATCATATAGGTTTCTTTGAAGAAGAGTTGGTACATAGATAGCGGATGCTCTAAACACATGACGGGAGATGCATCAAAGTTCATTCATATTTCTCCCAAGAATAGTGGACATGTGACTTATTGTGACAATGTTTTCTTAGTAAAGATGATGATCCTTGGTTATGGCATAGAAGAATTGCCCATATAAATAGGAACATTTAAATAAACTAATTTCTAAAGATTTAGTTACTGGTTTACCAAAACTTAAATTTGAAAAAGATAGATTATGTGATGCTTGTCAAAAAGGAAAACAAGTAAGGGTTTCTTTCAAATCAAAGAATATTGTGTCTACAACTCAACCCTTACAACTTTTGCATATGGATCTTTTTGGCCCCTCTAGAACTATGAGTTTTGGAGGAAACTATTATGCTCTTGCTGTAGTTGATGATTATTCCAGATTTACATGGACATTATTTCTCACTTATAAAAGAGATGCTTTTCATGCTTTCAAGAAACTTGCTAAAATTATTCAAAATAAGAAAAATCTTAAAATTACATCTATTAGGAGTGATCATGGAGGAGAATTTGAAAATAAGGATTTTGAATCATTTTTGTGATGAAAATGACATTGAACACAATTTTTCTGCACCTAGAACTCCCCAACAAAATGGAGTTGTTGAGAGGAAAAATAGATCTTTAGAAGAGATAGCCATAACTTTACTTAATGATACAATTCTTCCTAAATATTTTTGGGCTGAAGCTGTAAATATTGCATGTTACATCATGAATAGAGCTTTAATTAGACCAATCTTGAAGAAAACTCCATATGAATTGTATAACGGAAGAAAACTGAACATTTCTCATCTTCATGTGTTTGGATGTAAATGTTTTGTGCTAAATAACGACAAAGACAACTTAGGTAAGTTTGATGCAAAATCTGATGAAGGTATATTCCTTGGTTATTCCTTGCACAGTAAAGCATTTAGAATTTATAACAAAAGAACTATGATTATTGAAGAATCTATCCATGTTGCTTTTGATGAAACTAACCCAATTTTGTCAAGAAAGGATACTCTAGATGATATTTCAGATTCTTTAGAAGGTATGCATATTCATGGTGAAGAGCACAAAGGAAAAGGAAAGGGAAATGATGAAGACTTTCAAATTGATGAAACAAAAACAAGTGTAGATCTTCCAAGAGAGTGGAGAACTTTTAGATACCATCCGCTTGACAACATCATCAGTGATATATCTAAAGGGGGAACAACTAGACACTCTCTCAAAGATGTTGGCAATAATATGGATTTTGTTTCTTTGATTGAACATAAAAATTTAAAAGAAGCCATAATTGATGAACATTGGATTATAGCTATGTAAAAAGAGTTAAATCAGTTTGAAAGAAATAAAGTTTGGGAATTAGTTAAGAAGCTTGATAATCATCCAGTTATAGGAACAAAATGGGTATTCATAAACAAATTACATGAACATGGAATAGTAATTAGAAATAAGGCTAGGCTAGTAGCCAAAGGATATAATCAGGAAGAAGGAATAGATTATGAGAAAACATATGCTCTAGTAGCCAGATTAGAAGCCATTAGAATGTTATTAGCCTTTGCATCCATAATGGACTTTAAGCTTTACCAAATGGATGTGAAAAGTGCCTTTTTAAATGGCTTTATCCAAGAAGAAGTATATATAGATCAATCTCCTGGCTTTGAAAACTCGGAAAAGCCTCATCATGTCTTTAAACTGAAAAAGGCTTTATATGGTTTAAAACAAGCCCCTAGGGCTTGGTATGAACGTCTGAGTAAATTCCTTTTAGAAAAGGGTTTTTCAAGAGGTAAGGTTCATACTACCCTTTTTATTAAAATAAAATTGAATGATATACTCTTAGTACAGATCTATGTTGATGATATCATTTTTGGGTCAACTAATGATTCTCTTTGCAAAGAATTCTCTCAAGATATGCAAAATGAATTTGAAATGTCAATGATGGGTGAGTTAAACTTTTTTCTTGGACTGCAAATCAAGCAAACAAAGAATGGAATATTTATTAGTCAATCAAAATATTGCAAAGACTTGATTCACAGATTTAGGATGGAAAATGCTAAACACATGGCTACTCTAATGACTACTGCTTCCTATCTGGGTAAAGATGAAACCGATCAGTCAATAGACATAAAGAAATATAGAGGTATGATCATATCTCTTCTATATTTATCTGTAAGTAGACTCGATATAATGTTTAGTGTTTGTAGGTGTGCAAGATTTCAAGCAAATCCCAAAGAATCTCACCTTAGTGCAGTTAAGAGAATCATGAGATATCTATTAGGCACTAGTAATCTAGGATTATGGTATCCTAAAAATTCCACTTGTAATCTAATAGGATACTCTGATTCTGATTTTGCCGGTTGCAAAACTGATAGAAAGAGAACTAGTGGAACCTGTCATTTCATTGGCTTTGCTCTAGTTTCATGGCATAGTAAGAAACATAATAGTGTTGCTTTATCCGCTGTTGAGGCGGAATATATTTCTGATGGCAGTTGTTGTGCATAGATACTTTGGATGAAACAACAACTTTCTGACTATGGATTAATTCTTAATCATATTCCCATTCAATGTGATGATACGAGTGCAATAAACCTATCCAAAAATCCTTTTCTGCACTCAAGAACCAGGCATATTGAGATTAGGCATCATTTCTTCAGAGATCATGTTCAAAAAGGGGATTGTGTACTAGAATTTGTTGACACAAAGAATCAGTTAGCTGATATCTTTACAAAACCTCTCCCCAAAGAAACCTTCTTTGCTATTAGAAGAGAATTAGGACTCCTAGATATCAATGACTTAGATAAATAGTTAATTTGTTTGTTTACTATTTTCTTTTCTTATGATTATTAAACTTTTGATTGTCCTTCATGATTGAGTTTTCTTTCATGATTATTTTTTATTGAAGTTTAATGATTGTTTTTGCTTGAATTTTGATGATTATGTTTTGATAGTTATGATGATTGTTCATGCAAATTTTGATTGTCTTTGATGAATGTGTTTGAGAGTTTTGATGCGTGTTTTGATTGCATATTTTTTATTATTGATTGTTGTTGATGATTGTTATACTGAATGTGTAAGTTTTGTGAGTAAAAAAATAGTTAGTTTTCATGCAAAATCTATTATTTTAAGGTCTAGTAATCGATTACCATTCCCTATAATCGATTACAAATTGTTAATTGATTGTTGATTGATTGTTGTTGATGATTGTTATTATTGATTGTAGTTGATGATTTTAGGGTCCGTCATGCGTATTGAGGCTAGCATGCGGACAGCTAAGGTCACGAATATTTCCGGTATGAGTGGCATGATGTGTAGTGGGCGTATTTTTGCTCTTCCCGAACTACCGGCAAAGTTGAATGACAAAGGAAAGGCAAGGGAGGATGTGATCGAAAGGGAGAAAGTAGGCCCTATAACAAATAACAAGGCCCCTGTCAAAAAGCCCACAGAGGAAAAGGACAGTTTTGGCAAGAAAGAGATATCTGTCGAGGAAGCAACGAAATTTCAGAGAATCATTCAGTAGAGTGAATTCAAGGTAATCGAACAGTTGAACAAAATGTCGGCCATGATCTCTTTGTTGGGACTGCTCATGCATTCTGAGCCTCATCGGAAGTTGCTGATTAAAATTTTAAATGAGGCCCACGTGGTGCATGACATCTCAGTAGAGAAGTTTGGGGGATAATCAACATTATCACTGCAAGTAATTATTTGACTTTCACTGAGGACAAGTTGCCAATTGAAAGGCGAGGGCATAGTAAGACTCTGCATGTGTCGGTCAAATGTGCGGATCATATGGTGGCTGCTTTTGGACAATGGTTTTTCTCTTAATGTCATGCCTAAAACTGTAAGTGCATATGTTGTATGAAGATTTTGATGATGCCAAAAGATTAAAGCTATTCAACATTGATTCAAGTCAAGATCAAGAAATCAAGAGAAATGATTTACAATAGACCTTTATATGTTAAAAGAATTTCTTAAAAAGGTTGCAAAGGTTTGGCCTTAAAAGACTTAAGCTTTCAAATATCTTATAAAGTTTTTAAGTAAATATTATATTTTGAAAAATATGTATTTCTCTCTGGTAATCGATTACCAAAGGTTGTAATCGATTACCAGAAGTAAAAACTATTTTAAAAAAACTTTCAGAAATTTTGAATTTGAATTTTAAAAGGTGTAATCGATTACTAGTAACGGAAAATTTTGAAATTTAAACTAAAAAGGCATAACTCTTCAAAATGAACTGTGTAATTGATTACCACATATATGTAATTGATTACCAGTGAGGAAATTTTGAAAATAACTCTGAAAAGTCATAAATCTTCACAAGTTTTTTGAAAGGTCACCAAAGGCCTATAAATATGTGACTTGTATTCGAAATTCTTTAGAGTTTTTTAGAACATTCATTGTCCTATCCTCTCACAAGAAAACCTTTGGTCAAACACTTGCAAAATCATTAAGGATTCTTATAAGTTCTTCAAGTTGTATCATTCTTCTCTAAAAGAGAGAAAAACATTCTTCTGTACTTCAAAGCAAACTATTGTTAATCAAGAGGCAGTGGGTCTCTTGATTTGTAAGTTTTCTGAACACAAGGGAAGGGTATCCCTGGGTGGTTCAGAAGTTGTAAAGGGATTTACAAGTTAGTGGAAATCTCAAGTGGATTACTTGAGGACTGAACATAGGCACAAGGCGTGGCCGAACCAGTATTAAACTGAGTATGCAATTCTCTCTTCCCTAAACTCTTTTACTTTATTGTAGTTTAATTTTACTTTGCATATATAAAGAAGCATTAAGTTAATTGCTCATTACTTCTTTTCTGCATATTAAGTCTACAAATTTCTTTTAAAGAGAAAATTAAAATTTGTTAGGGAAATTTTTTAAAACTTAATTCACCCCCCTCTTAAGTTATTGAGGCCACTTGTTTAACAAAAATGACATTAGACAAGTTGTCGTTCAACGCCTCGTACATGAGGCCAAACTCTATTGTGGCCAAAGCCTTCAATGGCAGTCGCCATGATGTGAGAGGGGAAATTGATCTCTCGATCCAGATTGGCCCATGCACATTTCAAATCACCTTCCAAGTCATGGACATAACTCCCACTTACTTTTGTTTGCTAGGTTGACCCTGGATCCATTCTACTGGAGTGGTCCAATCATCTTTGCATCAGAAATAGAAATTTATGGTGGGGGGTCAGCTTGTTATAGTATCAAGCGAGGAGGACATACTAGTAAGTTGTCTGTATTCTACGCCTTATGTTGAAGCAGCGGAGGAGTCATTAGAAATTTCGTTTCAAGCATTGGAAATTGTGAATAGTGCTTATGTGGAGTCTCCTCCGATAGAACCACGTTTGTCTGATACCTCTTTGATGGTAGCTTGAGTTATGCTAAAGGATGGGTATGAGCCTGGAATGGGTTTGGGCCGGAATGGTGGTGGCGCGGTAAGCCTGTTGAAGATTTCCAAAAACCATAGGAGGTTTGGTTTGGAGTATGAAGCATGCGCCCTGGGGATCTGAGCAGCAATTGACTTTAGGGTCAAGTTGCTCAAAGTGTACGAAGACTCGGCGTTGGTAATCCATCAGCTGAAAGGTGAATGGGAGACCAGGGACCATTAGTTGATACCTTATCAGGCTTACATCAAGGAATTGATGGGACTCTTTGATGATATATCATTTCACCACATTCCTAGAGAGGAAAACCAAGTGGCTAATGTTTTTGCCACTTTGTTGTCCATGTTCAAAATAGGTCCTCACGGAGATTTTTCGTGCATAGACATTAGATGCCACATTAAGCCTGCACATTGTTGTTTGATAGAAGAAGGGGGGATGGTAAGCCTTGGTATTTTGATATCAAATAACACATCAAGGACAAGGAATACCCACCCGAGGCCTCTGACAATGACAAGAGGACATTACGAAGTCACTTTGTGACTGGCTGCCATCCCTTGGGACAAGCGCTTGGGGTGCTAATACCTTACCTATGCGTAAACAACTCCCGAATCCTTATTTTCAAAATTCGCATACCTCTTTATGGTATTTTCTAACGTTTTCCTTAAATAAATGTTGGTGGAGACTCCCACTTGTTTTCTTTTTTAGAATATGCCTCTTTTATTTTCCTTCGTCGTCCCGTCATGAGGTAGGTTGCGACACAAGTATAGAAACTAGGTAAAGATAGTGCTTCCCTAGCAAGTTCATGATAAGTTTATAAGCATTCTTATGCATTCTCCATTGCTACAAAAATGTCATACAACAGTGTCATGACCTATAAGATCATGGATTGGAGTTCTCAAAATGGCATTCACATTTCGTGGGTTAACGAGTTGAGTAAATATTCCAATATTCCAACCTTAATTTGGGACATCAATAATATTTGTCACTTAAATTCTCAAGACCGTCAATGATAGGAGTCTCAAGAACAAGACTATTATCCAGTCTCAACCATGGGTCATTCTAAAGCCCAATATGTGCACCATTGTCCAACTTCCATCTATATCCTTCTTTAATGACCATTCTAGAAGAGAAAATGCTTCACCATGTAAAAGATGGCTTGTGTCCTAAAGTAGCTCCCATAAAATTACCCTTTGGAAAGAAATATTTAGCTCTGAAGACTCTGGAAGGAAAAACTTTTGGCATATACATGATCTTCCATGCTTGCTTTCCTAACATGGCCAAATTGAAAGTAAATAGATTTTAAATCAATCCCCCATAATTTATCACAAGCCATCCAGTTAATTCTTTGGATCCTCTCCTACTTGAACCTCACCAATAATAATTCATCAATTTTTGAAGCTCTTCCCCAATTGATGGAGGTATTTGAAAAATACTCACACAATTAATTAGGATAGCTTGCGCCACAGACTTAATAAGAACTTCTCTCTGTAGACAAAGGATCAAGCTAAATGTTTTGATGATGCCAAAGGATTACATGAATCATATGCTTCTCAAAGATTTACTCAAGACAAAGCAATTAGAGATATTCAAGATGGATGATCAAGACAGTCTATAGAGTCTTACAAAGGATATTAAATAGGAAGGGAATTCCAATTGGAGTAGCAAAAGGTTTGGCCAAGAATTTTAAGTTAAAAAAGTCTTTATCAACAAATTTACTCTCTGGTAATCGATTACCAGAGGATGTAATCGATTACCAGTGGCCAAAACTGATTTACAACAGCTATTAAAATTTGAATTCAAAATTTGCACTGTGTAATCGATTACACATATATGGTAATCGATTACCAACAGTTTCTGAACGTTTTAATTCAAATTTTAAAGAGTGTAATCAATTACACACTTATTGTAATCGATTACCAGAGGAGTTTTTCAGAAAACATTCTCAACAGTCACATCTTTTTGTGTGGTTATTGAATGGCTATCATAGGCCTATATATATGTGACTTGAGACACGATTTTGCATAAAGTTTTTCAGAACAACAAGTGTTTATCCTCTCAAAGAGCAAAAATCATTATATCCTCTTAAAAATTCCTTGGCCAATTCAATTGCAATTCATTAAGGAATTATTTGAGTGCTCAATCTGTAAAATCTATCTCTTTCTAGAGAGATTCATTCTTCTTCTTCTCCTCATTCTCTAAGGGATTAAGAGACCGTGGGTCTCTTGTTGTAAAGGAATTCTAAAAACAAAGAAAGGATTGTCCTTGTGTGTTTAGAACTTGTAAAAGGAATTTACAAGATAGTGGAACTCTCAAGCGGGTTGCTTGGGGACTGGACGTAGGCACAAGGGTGTGGCCGAACCAGTATAAATCTGAGTTTGCACTTTCTCTTCCCTTAATCTCCTTTGTTTATTATTGCTTTATATTCATATTCAAATTGTTTTATTTGAATTAATATTTAAGAAGTTCATTGTTAAGGGAATTTATAACTTGAAAAGAAAGTGAAATAGATTTTTAATTGGGGAAGTAGTTTGGAATATCTTAATTCAACCCCCCCCCCTTCTTAAGATATCTGAGGCCACTTGTCTAACAAGTGGTATCAGAGCTTCATTCTTGTATAAAGTTTAGAAGCTTCAAGAAAAAGATGGCCTCAGCAAACTCCTTATTTCCAGAAGGGAATTCTATCAATAGACCTCCAATCTTTAATGGAGAGGGTTACCATTACTGGAAAACCCGAATGCAAATTTTTATTGAGGCAATAGACCTAAATATTTGGGAAGCCATAGAAATAGGGCCTTATATACCCACCACAGTAGAAAGAATTACAATAGATGGCAGTTCATCAAGTGAAAGTATAACTATAGAAAAACCTAGAGATAGATGGTCTGAAGAGGATAGAAAACGAGTACAATACAATTTAAAAGCCAAAAACATAATAACATCTGCCCTGGGAATGGATGAATATTTCAGGGTTTCAAATTGTAAGAGTGCTAAGGAAATGTGTGACACTCTTCGATTAACACATGAAGGAACTACAGATGTTAAAAGATCTAGGATAAATGCACTAACTCATGAGTATGAATTATTTAGAATGAATGCAAATGAAAATATTCAAAGCATGCAAAAGAGATTTACACATATAGTAAATCATCTAGCAGCCTTAGGTAAAGAATTTCAAAATGAGGATCTCATAAACAAGGTGTTAAGATGTTTAAGTAGAGAATGGCAACCCAAAGTAACGGCCATTACTGAATCAAGAGATTTGTCTAACATGTCCCTTGCCACTTTATTTGGAAAGTTGCAGGAACACGAGATGGAATTATTGAGATTACACCAACATGAAGAAAATGACAAGAAAAAGAAAGGAATTGATCTTAAAGCATCATCCTCAATTCAAGAAGAAAGTGATCAGGAAAATGATCCAGATGATGATGATGATCTAAGTCTTTTTGTAAAAAGATTCAATAAGTTTCTTAAAGTAAGAGGAAATCAGAGGCGACCCAATTTTAAATCAAAGAGAAGGACAGAAACTTCATCCTCTACTTTAAAATGCTTTGAATGTAATCAACCTGGACATCTGAGGGCTGATTGTCCCATCTTCAAGAAAAAGATGGAGAAATCTGAAAAGAAAAATCTTAGTGAAAAGAAACTGAAGAAAGCATACATCACATGGGATGAAAATGATATGGAATCTTCTGAAGATTCAGAAAATGAAGACATAAATCTCTGCCTTATGGCTAAAAGTTACGAAAGTGATGAAGAGGTAACATCTTCAAATAACTTATCTATTTCTTTTGATGAATTGTAAGAAGCATTTGTTGATCTGCATAAAGAGTCAATTAAACTTGCAAAATTAGTTTCATCTTCAAAGAAAACAATTTCAAATTTAGAAAATGAAATCTCAAAATTAAACAAAGAATTAGATCATCTTAGAAATGAAGTCTCAATTTCTAAAACAAATGAAAAAGTTAATATCTCCACTATTTCTGACAAGAAACTATCAGATCCTTGTAGTTGTTGTGAAAAATATGAAAAAGAAATTAAAGAATTGAAAAATTCACTTGCTAAATTTTCTTATAGTAAAAATAATTTAGATGTCGTATTAAGTAAACAAAGATATGTTTCCAATAAGAATGGACTAGGGTATAAATCTGAAAAACAACATAAGTTTTATAAAAACTTTTCTACTTCCACACAAAAATGTAATTATATAACTTGTTTTTATTGTGGAAGAAGAGGACATGGCTTATCAACTTGCTACTTCAAGAAAAATTACAGCAACATTAAAATGATATGGGTCCCAAAAGGATTCTCAGTTTATACTAACATGCAAGGACCCAATAAAGTTTGGGTACCTAAGTCAAAAACTTGATATGTAGGTGTCTTTGAGGAAGAAGTGGTACATAGATAGCGGATGCTCAAAACATATGACTGGAGATGCATCAAATTTTACACATATCTCTCCAAAGAAAAGCGGGCATGTAACATATGGTGACAACAACAAAGGTAGAATCCTTGGAGTTGGTAAAATAGGTACAAATTCTTCAAACTCCATTGAAAATGTTCTACTTGTTGAAGGCCTTAAGCACAGCCTGCTTAGTGTTAGTCAATTATGCGACATAGGCTATCTAGTATCATTTGATTCTCAAAAATGTCTTATAGAACATAAGCATGACTTTAATATAAAGCATGTAGGACATAGAGTCAATAATGTTTACATGATAGACTTAAGCATAAAACTAGAAAACAATCATTGCTTTCTTAGCAAAGATGATGATCCATGGTTATGGCATAAAAGAATTGCTCACATAAACATGGATCACTTAAATAAATTAATTTCAAAAGATTTAGTAGTTGGTTTGCCTAAATTGAAATTTGAAAAAGATAAATTATGTGATGCATGTCAAAAGGGCAAACAAACAAGAGTCTCATTTAAACCTAAAAATGTTGTTTCAACCACTCAACCCTTACAATTATTGCATATGGATTTATTTGGTCCATCTAGAACCATGAGTTTTGGAGGAAATTACTATGCTCTAGTTATAGTTGATGATTTCTCTAGATATACTTGGACATTATTTATTACACATAAAAGTGATTCATTCCAAGCATTTAGAAAACTTGCTAAAGTCATACAAAACAAGAAAAATCTCAAGATTGCATCCATTAGAAGTGATCATGGGGGTGAATTTGAAAATAAAGATTCTGAATTATTCTGTGATGAACATGGTATTGAACACAATTTTTCTGCACCTAGAACCCCTCAACAAAATGGAGTTGTTGAGAGAAAAAATAGGTCATTGGAAGAAATTGCAAGAACTTTATTAAATGATACTTCTCTTCCAAAGTATTTTTGGGCTGAAGCTGTCAATACTGCATGTTACATCATGAATAGGGCCTTGATAAGACCCATTTTAAAGAAAACCCCATATGAGTTATATAATGGTAGAAAACCTAATATTTCTCATCTACATGTTTTTGGTTGCAAGTGCTTTGTGCTTAATAATGGTAAAGATAATCTTGGAAAATTCGATGCAAAATCCGATGAAGGTATTTTTCTTGGATATTCATTACAAAGCAAAGCATATACGATATATAATAAAAGAACTATGAATATCGAGGAATCCATTCATGTTACCTTTGATGAATCTAATGCTATCTTGTCAAGAAAGAATATGCTAGATGATATTGCAGATTCTTTAGAACATATGAATATTCATGAACAAGATTCCAAAGGAAATGATAAAGGAAACAATGAAGATCCTCCAGAAGAAGTCAAATCCAATGATGAACTTCCAAGAGAATGGAAAGCTTCAAGAGATCATCCCCTCGACAACATTATTGGTGATATCTCAAAAGGGGTAACAACTAGACATTCTCTTAAAGATTTATGCAATAATATGGCTTTTGTATCTATGATTGAACCTAAAAATATAAAAGAAGCCATAATAGATTATAATTGGATCATTGCCATGCAAGAAGAACTGAATCAATTTGAAAGAAATAATGTGTGGAAACTAGTAGAAAAACCTGAAAATTATCCTGTCATAGGAACAAAATGGGTTTTTAGAAATAAATTAGATGAACATGGCATAATTATTAGAAATAAGGCTAGGTTAGTAGCAAAAGGGTATAATCAAGAAGAGGGAATAGACTATGAAGAAACATATGCTCCAGTTGCAAGATTAGAAGCCATTAGAATGCTCTTAGCATATGCATCCATAATGAATTTTAAACTCTATCAAATGGATGTTAAAAGTGCTTTTCTAAATGGTTTAATTCAAGAAGAAGTATATGTTGAAAAACCCCCAGGCTTTGAAATCCCAGATAAACCAAATCATGTTTATAAATTGCAAAAGGCTCTTTATGGTTTGAAACAAGCCCCTAGGGCTTGGTATGAACGCTTAAGTAATTTTCTTCTAGAAAAAGAATTCTCTAGAGGTAAAGTGGATACCACATTATTCATAAAGAGAAAACATAATGATATTTTGTTGGTTCAAATATATGTTGATGATATAATTTTTGGATCCACTAATGATTCATTGTGCAAGGAGTTTTCCCTTGATATGAAAAGTGAATTTGAAATGTCAATGATGGGAGAACTAAAGTACTTCCTGGGATTACAAATCAAGCAAACTCAAGAAGGTATATTCATCAATCAAGCCAAGTACTGCAAGGAATTAATAAAAAGATTTGGGATGGAAAGTGCAAAACACATGGCTACATCGATGAGCACTAGCTGTTACTTAGATAAAGATGAATCTGGTCAATCTATAGACATGAAACAGTATCGAGGTATGATCGGATCTCTTCTCTATTTATCTGCTAGTAGGCCTGATATTATGTTTAGTGTATGCATGTGTGCTAGGTTTCAATCCAACCCCAAACAATCACATTTGAGTGCAGTTAAGAGAATCATGAGATATCTATTAGGTACAATAAATTTAGGATTATGGTATCCTAAGAACTCAACATGTAACTTAATAGGATATTCTGATTCTGACTTTGCCGGATCTAAAACTGATAGAAAAAGCACAAGTGGAACTTGTCAATTCATTGGATCCGCTCTTGTCTCATGGCATAGTAAGAAACAAAACAGTGATGCTTTGTCCACTACTGAAGCGGAATATATTTCTGCCGGCAGTTGTTGTGCACAGATTTTATGGATGAAGCAACAATTATCTGACTATGGTATCCTTCTTGATCGTATACCTATTAGATGTGATAATACTAGTGCCATAAATCTATCCAAAAACCCTGTTCAACACTCTAGAACCAAACATATAGAAATTAAGCATCATTTTCTTAGAGATCATGTCCTAAAGGGAGACTGTATATTAGAGTTTGTTGATACAAAGAATCAGCTTGCTGATATCTTTACAAAACCTCTCCCAAAAGAAATATTCTTCTCAATAAGAAGAGAATTAGGGCTTTTAGACCTTAGTGATTTGAATAGGTAATTTTTTTTATGAATGATTGATTGTGTTTTTGATGAAGTATGACGCTTGTTTTGTTTAATTTAGTTTACTTTTCTTGTTAGTATAATTAACTCTTTAAATAACATAAGTTTTTAGACTTAAGAAATAAGTTTTCCTTTAGGAAAAGGCTATTTTTTGTTCTGGTAATCGATTACATCAATATTGTAATCGATTACACTAGAACAGATGGCCTGTAATCGATTACAGTATTCATGTAATCGATTACCAGTAGGCTGCCTCCTCCTGTAATCGATTACCATTACTTGTAATCGATTACCACGCGTCCTGCTCTATAAATATCACGTTTTCAGAATCTCCTGCGCAGCCCCTTCTTCCTTGCGTCGTCCATCCATACCTAAACCTCCAAACCTTTATATCTCACTCATTTCTTCATCAAATCAACTCCCGTAAATTGAAATCTTCTTCTTTTTTTCATTTTTCTTTTGATTTCACCGATTAAAATCTGCAAGAACTCCCTCAAATGGCAGAATCGTCAAAGAAACGAAAGGGTTCTTCCGCCTCCGCTTCGGCTTCAAGAGCTCATCGTTCTGGAGCCACTAGCGCATCCACAGCACCAATCCCTCCCTCATTGTCCTCTTCCCCAGTATTTTCTTCCGACGAACAGCAAAAACGGTACTCCAATCTTTTCTCATCTCGTTCCATTATCGACCCTAAGTTTATTGATATGGAATTCTTTTCTGCTGAAACCTTTGATTGCATTCAAGCCTTTCAGAACTTAGGTCTTCTACCTTTTATGTCATTACAATTGCCTATTTATCCTGAATTGGTTAAAGCTTTTTTATTGTAATCTTGAAATTCAGGACAGCACTTTGATTTCTGAAATTTTTGGGATAAAAATGGTCATTGACCAATCCCTTTTTCATGACTTAACCAAACTACCCAGTGACGGTGTACCATTTGAAGGTACACTGAATGACGACTGGAAATTTGATTTCTCTGCCCATGATGCCCGCCAGTTGGTTTGCACCAACAATGCGGATATGATCGGACGTCTTCTTGCCGGGTCATTGGCTTTTGAAAGCCGCATCCTTCACTATTTAATTGTGCGTATTCTGCTTCCACTGTCTTCCAACCTTGCCCAGGTTTCTGAGGAAGATCTAATTATCATGTGGGCCTTTCATACAGGGCGTCAACTTGACTGGGCACACTTAGTCAGATATCGCATGCATAAGGCATTGCGATTAAATGCTCCACTACCATATCCACAGATTGTCACTCTCTTTTTCCGCCATTTTCAAATTCCTCTTGATTCTGAACCTTATGTTCCAATCAAGCGATCTTTTTTAATTGGTGCTGCTGTGATTGCTTCTTTTGGTTACCGCAAAGAGCGTGATGGCTCTTGGGTCAAAAAGGGTGTTCCACCTGCTGATGATGAAGGCCACATACCAGTTGAAGATAATTCCACTCTTCTTCAAAGGCTTATGGACAAGTTTGATGGACTTCAAACTTTTGTTGGTGACAAGTTTGATGCCATGGAATTGCAAGTTGACATGCGGTTCGATGCTATGGAATCAAGGATCACTAGGGTTGAAGAAGATGTCTCCTTCATCCGAACTTGCTTTGATCCACCACCACCGCCTCCTTCATCCTCTTAGATTATATGTTATTATTCTAACTTAGTTTAATTAGTAGTCAAATATTATTAGTACTTTGCTTTATCGCCATGTATTTGGCTTTTTGTTCTAGTCTTGCACTATTATTATAATTCTCGCTTTGGTTTTGGTTAATTATGACGCTGTATGGATTTATTTTGATTTAATGGTTGGCTTTGTTTGAATATTTATTGTGTTAATGTTTGGATATTGATTGTTTTGATCTAGTCCTTTTTTATGTTGCCAAAGGGGGGAGAGAACTTGGGAGAACACATATGGGTTAGAAATCAAATTAGGGCATACATGCCCAAGATCG
Organism: Glycine max; assembly: GCF_000004515.6. NCBI lineage: Eukaryota > Viridiplantae > Streptophyta > Magnoliopsida > Fabales > Fabaceae > Glycine > Glycine max. Next base: position 28,893,740 of record NC_016090.4, on the reverse strand, counting down.
GGGGAGTAAGGGTTATGTGAACGTGCTATCCTCTTGTATATAGCACGTTCACACAAACCTTACTCCCCCTATCTTTTGGCATGTATGCCTAATTGATTTCTAACCCATATGTGTTCTCCCAAGTTCTCTCCCCCTTTGGTAATCGATTACCAGTGGCCAAAACTGATTTACAACAGCTATTAAAATTTGAATTCAAAATTTGCACTGTGTAATCGATTACACATATATGGTAATCGATTACCAGCAGTTTCTGAACGTTTTAATTCAAATTTTAAAGAGTGTAATCGATTACACACTTGTTGTAATCGATTACCAGAGGAGTTTTTCAGAAAACATTCTCAACAGTCACATCTTTTTGTGTGGTTATTGAATGGCTATCATAGGCCTATATATATGTGACTTGAGACACGATTTTGCATAAAGTTTTTCATAACAACAAGTGTTTATCCTCTCAAAGAGCAAAAATCATTATATCCTCTTAAAAATTCCTTGGCCAATTCAATTGCAATTCATTAAGGAATTATTTGAGTGCTCAATCTGTAAAATCTATCTCTTTCTAGAGAGATTCATTCTTCTTCTTCTCCTCATTCTCTAAGGGATTAAGAGACCGTGGGTCTCTTGTTGTAAAGGAATTCTAAAAACAAAGGAAGGATTGTCCTTGTGTGTTTAGAACTTGTAAAAGGAATTTACAAGATAGTGGAACTCTCAAGCGGGTTGCTTGGGGACTGGACGTAGGCACAAGGGTGTGGCCGAACCAGTATAAATCTGAGTTTGCACTTTCTCTTCCCTTAATCTCCTTTGTTTATTATTGCTTTATATTCATATTCAAATTGTTTTATTTGAATTAATATTTAAGAAGTTCATTGTTAAGGGAATTTATAACTTGAAAAGAAAGTGAAATAGATTTTTAATTGGGGAAGTAGTTTGGAATATCTTAATTCAACCCCCCCCCCCCCTTCTTAAGATATCTGAGGCCACTTGTCTAACACTCTCCCGACCATAAACATCGCCTTCCCACTCCAAGGGTTAATCTTTTCCCACACTTTATCTTTGATAATATTGAAGATAAATTTCTTGTTCTTTCCTACAATAGATGGAAAACCCAAGAATATGAGTAACACCCGTCTTCAAACAAGGTTCACATTCTTACTATATGTAATTTTAGACTTGAGAAAATTTATCAACTGACCTAATGTAGCAATTTACTCTTCAAGGATTCTCCTCACCACCATGGTCTCCCTTTCATTGGCTCTAAAGGAGGGGAAACTATCATTTGCAAAAAGTAAGTGGGATATAATAGAGGCAACCCCTGCAAATCTTCACCCGATGAAGCTCACACCTCTTCTCAGCATCTTTAATGAGAGTAGATAGTCCCTCAAGACAAATAAGGATAGAGAGGGTTTCCTTGTCTAAGACCCCTTCCATGAATAATAGGCCCAACTACCTCATCAATCACATTGACAAAGAATCTAACAACAGTCACATACATCATGATCCAGTTAACAAAGTGAGTATGGAACCCAAGCTTGATCAACCTGACAGGAAGATATCCCCAGTTAATTTAATCATAGGCCTTATTAATATCAATTTTTGAAGTTGCATCCTTTTTCCTACCCTTTCTCTTATACTATATTTTTAGTTTCAATTATTACCATTTTTTCATATTGTGTACTCTACTATTAATCTTATACTATATCAAAATATTTTTTATCAAATGCTAAAATATGTTTGTGATCCATCACGTGTACCCGACTTTTGTTTTTGATCCCTGATAAAATTTTCTTCACTTCTGCTCCCTGATATTTGAAAAGTTTTCTTTTTGTTCCCTACCATTATAATTTCTCTATTAGTTAGTGACGTAGTCATTAGCTTTTTAAAAATGAGTTGTGACGATTTCAAAACCGTCAATATTTATTTTGAAATTAAAATTACAATATATGGAGGCTAAAAACCATCATAATCAATTAAAGTAAAACATAAAATAAAATAGATATAATATTCTTCATTACAAACACAAGACTAGAACTAATATCCAATACAAATAGATCAAGCACCATCACTACTTTTGTTCATCATCAAACTGCACCACCTACACTACCAACCAACATCCATGCGCACCACCATTGCCATCAATGACCACTACCGTCGTCACACCATTGTGCCACCCCCTTTACCCATAGATATGGTCACGCACCAACCCCGCCACCCTTCTTCGATGTCGCCCTGCCTCCACCTCCAAATTTGACATCAGCACGACCCTTACGCCCAACCTCGTTGCCACTGCACTACCTGCCAAATCTCAATGTCACCATGCATAACCCACCTCAAGGACAATTATGAGAAGAAAATCAAAGATTTGAAGTGTGACATTATTGTTGGATCAAGTGGCCTCGGAATAATTAAGAAGGGGGGTTGAATTAATTATGAACGTGTCTTGACTAATTAAAAATTTATCCTTCTTAATGTTACTAGATTCAATTAGGCTTTACTACTAAGTTATGAGAAAATAAAGAACAAAAACAATATCTTAGACAAAAGTAAAGCGGAAATAAAAAGTGCACAGCGAAAAAATAAAGAGTGTAGGGAAGAAGAAGACAAACACAAGATTTATACTGGTTCAGCCACAACCCGTGCCTATGTTCAGTCCCCAAGCAACCACCGGTTCTTGAGATTTCCAACAACCTTGTAAAATCCTTTACAAGCAAAGATCCACAAGGGATGTACCCTCCCTTGTTCTCTTTGAACAACCAAGTGGATGTACCCTCCACTTGAACTGATCCACAAGAGATGTACCCTCTCTTGTTCTCAGTATTACAACCCAAGTAGATGTACACTCTACTTGTACCACAAAGGATGTACCCTCCAATGTGTTAAGGTAAAGAATTCTTAGGCGGTTAGTCCCTTGAATCTTTGTAAGGGGAAACAAAAGATATCTCAGGTGATTAGTCCTTTGAAATCTTTTGTTTAAAGGGAAGAGGAAGAATCAAAAGAATTCTCAGGCGGTTAGTCCTTTGAATCTTTTGGCAAGTGGGAGAAGGGAGAAGAAGAAGAATAGCACAAGTTTTTTGCCAATGAACTTTTCTTGAATAAAGAAAGTTTTGAACAAAAACTCTTAGAAGAATGCTTTGAATGAATGAAAGAAATCTGAAATTTGTCTTTAAAATTCGTGTCATGGTCATATATTTATAGTCATTTGATGACTCAAGTTAAAAGTTTATGACTCTTGGCAATTTCTTCAAAACTAGTCACTTTTTAAAAGTTGTGACTCTTTTGAAAACTAGTCACTTTAAAGGTTGTGACTTTTGAAAAATCTTCAGAAACTAGTCACTTTAAGAATTGTGACTTTTGGTAATTTATTTTTTAAAATAAGCCACTGGTAATCGATTACCATCATAGTATAATCGATTACACATCAACAGATGTGACTCTTCATGTTTAAATTTGAAAATCAAAACGTTTAGAAACACTGATAATCAATTACAAGTATTGTGTAATCGATTACACAAGTTTGAAATGATTTGAAAATGTTTTATCACAAGTTGTGACTCTTGAAATTTGAAATCTAACGTTTTAAAACATTGGTAATCGATTACAACTTTGTAAATCAGTTTGAAAACAATGTTGGCTACTGGTAATCGATTACTGCCTTCTGGTAATCGATTACCAAAGAGTAAAATTCTTTGGTAAAATTTTTCTTTTGAACAAAATTGTGCTATTCAATAGTTTTTGAAAAACTCATTTAATACTTATCTTGATTGAGTCTTCTCTTGATTCTTGAATCTTGAGTCTTGATTCTTTACTTGAATCTTGAATCTTGATCTTGATTCTTTACTTGAATCTTGAATCTTGATCTTGATTCTTGACACTTGCTTTGATTGAACGACTATTTGATTCTTGAAACTTGCTTGACTCTTGATTCTTGACTTGAGTCTTTGACATCATCAAAATAATCTTGGAAAGCATTGCTTCCACAACTATAGTAGGGGCACTAGATTTTCTAGGCCAAGGGCTGTCCTTCCCTTTTGAAGATCCAACTCCACACTATAATAAAGAATGGGCTATATCAAATGGAAATGCTTCTTCATGGGGCTTCGGAGATGAAACGAAACCATGGGCCACTAAGCTTGTATACTCTATTGATTTATGGCAAGATCAAGTTCCATACTTCATAGAAGAGGCTAGTGTTAGTGACATGTTGTTTGATTGCAACCATCTATTTTAATTCTAGTTAATGTTTTACTCATAATATGTGTTGAAAAAGGCACCACATTGGTTCATATTTGAGTATTAGTTAAAATAAATAGTGTAATATAAAAAATGTGTAGGAGGAATGAGTGACAAAGAACTAAAAAATAAGAAAATTATATTTTATTTAAAAAGAATAATAATAAATTTATTAAATTTTAAGAATAAAAGAGAATAAAATATAAAAAGATAGAAGCTAGCATTTTAAAAAATACTACTTCAAGTAACATCAATTTGTCAAACAAGATTCAATTAATAGAAAAAGCTAAAAAATAATTGAAATAATTAGCCAAACATAGCCTTATTTTATTTCTTTAATTTTCAGTTTACGGGAATTTTTCTTTAAGAAGGTTGCATTGGCTATCGAAATTTTATTGAAAAAATATAACTGAAGATCTAATGATTTTATATCGGAATCAAACCTAATTCTTATGATTAAATTGTAAAGATAATTATCATTCGAAATTTAATTAAAATAAATAAATTTAATTAATAATTATTTTTATCAATTAAATTTAAGTAATATGCAAATAATTTAATTTTAATTTTAACATATTAATTATTTTTGTCCAATTATTTAGTTTATATAACTTTAGATGTTTACAACTTAAGTGCAAAAATATTATAAGATTAGTTTTAACCCTCGACATATTGTGAGGCACGATGTGACATTGCTTTCTCAATTATTTCGTGTAACACTAACTTTTGAAATAATTTGTTAACTGAAAATTCAGACGTGTATAAAACTTTAACTGGTTAGTAAAACACCTTTAAAAAAAACACAAATAAATTTGCCGATATACAAGTAACTATACACTACTGGAAAAATTAAAATTAAATTTTGAGACAAAATGATATTAGTCACTAAACTTTGAAACATTCATAGTCACATATATTAACGACAAATTTGTGGTATATATACAACAAAATTTAACAACTGCTAATTTTTTTTTCTATCTCAAAAGTATGTCTAACTAGTTGATAATACTTTAGTAGTGCATAGTAATACATTATTTAAGGCTTAAATATATTTTTCATTTTTAATAAATATTTGATTTTTTATTTGTCATCTAATAAATTTTTACTTTGCGTTGAGTTCCTAATAAAATAATATTTTTATTTTTTATTCTTGATATCTTGTTTTAATTTTTGATAAATTAGAAAATTTTATGTTTGTTTTCTAATAAATTAATAAATTTTATTTTAGTCTGTATTAATAACAAATGATAAATATTTATCACGAAACAAACAAAAAATTTACTAATTTATTAGAGGTTAAAAATATATTTAAACCTTCATGAAATAATGAAGTGTTAGAAATAATTCAAGTTTCACATTGGTTAAAAGTAATCCCACATTAGAATATATAAGTGAGGAGCAACCTTAACCTCTTAAGCTAATTTTTGGGTTGAGTTAGGTTTCTTACATTATTCATGATATCAAAGCTAATACTGATTCTAGGATCACGTTTTCGCTAGCCCTCGTTATGTGGTGACAAGCGCCCACATAATATGGTTCCAAAACATTTTTTTTGTGCATCTTGGCTAGGGTATATCCACACTCATTCGGGTCCATCATTTCTTGGGACAATAACATTGTCTTCTGGGACAGATGGCCTCTTGAACACTGATCCTAGTTGAATTCCAGCACCTACATGAGAACTTCCTTGGCCAGAGTGGCTATTATCACCTCTTTGTCCTTTTTTCTTTGCCTTTTGAGCCCAACCAACAAGGCGTGCTTGCACTTGTTCATCAAATACGGCCTTCTTAAAGTGTGTTCCCATCTACGTACATTGGGAGTAACATGTGTTAGAAGTTCAATGCAAAGAGACCTTAATTTTAAATAAAATAAGAAAATTGGTTTGCATTTGAGTTTGAAAGGAAACTCAAAATTAACTCACCTGTGTAACGATTGCATAAAGTGGCAGGGTACTATAGCTACATAGTAACTGAATAAATATCCTACAAAACCCAACAAAAAGGGGTAAGGAAAAGGCAGAAGAGAGAAAAAAATTGGAATTTAGAATGCAAATGGAGAAAGAAGTCAAACTTAATTTAAAGAAATTAATAAAGATAATTTGAGCAACAAGGAATTAATTTTGGTTATTTGGAATCTCATTAATACAAAAAAAATGGTGATTGAGAGGAAATGACTCTCCTCATGTGAAATTTTTGTGCTTTTATATAAATTAAATAGGTGAGATAAAGATTAAAAAAACAAACTTGCAGATGACTTGGTCGCATGAAAATTTAACATAGAAGGATCCATATTGGTGCAAGTGACTCTAGCATACCCAAACTCAATTTAATTTAATTTAATTGTGAGTTCTAACCATGAAAATCCTGTCCAAATAAAAGAAAAAAGTATTGTAGTTAGTTACCCAATAATGAGTCTTGGAACAATATAACGAACCCGTCCCATTATACAGGAGTCAAAGCCATATATAACCTGAGAAACATAAACATAAGGTTATACTTCTTTTGTGTCTCGATTATAAGCAATATTTTTTATTTATTTTTTTTTATCTAAAATATAAGTAAAACTCGTTAACCTATTTTTTATTTAATGAGATTCTCTCAAAAATACTTTTCATTTAATAAGGCTAATTTTTTTTTATGTTCAATATCAACTTCCAATAAAGAATAGTTTAGTGTTAATTTTTTAATTAAAAATAATACAATTTAATGAAGTTAACTAATCTTCTTAATAAATGTGGATTATTTTTTTTCTTCTAATTGAGACAAGAGGGAGTATTAATTAAAATTATGAAAAAACACTTGCAAAACCATAAGAGAAAACTAAAATGGAAAAGCAAAAGGAAACCATAAATTGTGCTTCAGTCCAATATGCTTACCCATATCCAAAAGAAAAATGCAATCTCAAAAGCATTTTGGAAGAGGATGAAATGAATCAAGAAGAGGACAATGTGGGGCCGATTAAACCAAAAGTGATCATCTCTTGGTTGGACCACTAATTCACCTTCTATGGCTGAATGCTTCTCAGCTACTTCATGAGCTAATTGAATTATTACATGCTCTAACTTAGCACCCACAGCAAGTAGAAGCTGAAAAATTCAAATTAATCAAAAAAAATAAATAAATGAAGAGGAAGATTCAGACAAGGCTGGGAGACAAACAATTAGAAAATAAATACATCAACTTGTATGCATAGAGAATTTATGGGTAGACACGCCTATGCATACACAGTATACAAAAACCAAATGATAGAAGACCAACATTTGTATTAATACATGACTCTTCTATAGGTAAATTTTTAATTATGAAAAACAGAAAAAGAAATTTAACAAACGACTGAAAATTTAAGCGTTAAATTTAATCAGGAATATAGAAATTTAACTAGTAAAGTATTTAGCTTACTATGGGAAAATAATTACCTATCCTACAAGAACATCCAATTCCATCGTTTTATTACCACCTCTAAGAGAAAGGATAGATATATTATTAAGTATTAACACATCACATGTTACACTAATATAATTGTAACTGAATTTTGAAGGATTTTTTAGGTCAATTTCCTACAAGCCATGATGAAACAGTTTTGCTCTTGAATTGTACTCATCCAGAAATTAAGATATGATGATGTGTTATCGGTTTGAGTAAAATAAAGGTACACAGAAAAGAATCAAAATTCATCAATATACTTACAATGAGAGGAATGAAAGAAATCCAGAAATATGCGTGCCAGCCTGGAAAAGTAAACCAAGCATCTTAATTTTGAGAGTCAAATTAATTTTCTTTGACTAGAAATTGAACTACCACTCCTCATAGGCAAAGGTATCATTGTTCTTAATGATGCTCATTGATCACACTTGAAATTAATTACACACATAAAATCCTTCACATCTTATTTTATGTGCAAGAATATTTTATTTAAATTTATTTCATCAACAAAAGCACAAAAAGAGATTAGTCGGAAATTGCTACATTCGTAAACAATGTCACATGGTATAAATTTACCAACAAAATTGATCACTCAGATCAATGAATGGCATTAAGTAGAAACACAAAACAGGTTCTGGATCCCAGTTTTGGGCAGTGCACAGAAGCTTCAAACATAGCAGAGCCAATAAGACTCTGTTATATACTAACATGTACTCACTGGGTTGGGTTAGCTGGGGTCATTGGGTTTATTATTAAAATAATAAAAAAATAGAAAAAACCAAAAAAATGAAAATAATATTCTAACTCAAACGTCTAATTTGTTTTATTAAGTATATCAACTAAATCGCATTAAATGTTTTTTTAATGTTGACTACTACGTTAAGTGATTTATTTTATATATATAGTTGGATGGATTTAGGTATGAGATTATCAAATCCGATTCCCAACTTGGCAAATCCATGAATAACACAATCAAAAATTTTGGTTGGGTCCCATCAGATTAGTCGGGTCAAGTATACCCATCATCACCATGCATGATCCATCCATATTGTCAAGAAATCACAAAATTATAGAAAAATAAATAAATAGGATTCAATGTGATACAAGATATTGACAAAAAAAATGAAAATACAAGATATTGACAAAAAAAAATGAAAATATAAAATTGTAATTTTTCTGGTCTAATAAAGTATGTAATCAACTTATAACTGTAGTATTCAATTCATAAAAAAAATATTCAAGAATAACTGTTTTAAGTAGAAATTATAGATAACATGGAGTGAAATATTAATCATAGGACATATTCCAAGTCTAGTAGCTTACCATGGACATTAAGCAACATGAAGATGACCACAAAGATCCAAAGATACCAACTGCAACCATGAAATTATAAATTATATTCATAACTACAAAGAATTTAAAACTTACACAATAGGTTAAACAACAAAGAAAGTTTGAGCAACTAATGGATGAAGGTTTGTGATAAGTATAAAAGCTTAAATAATTACTAGGGAATTATTCTTCAGAAGCATATACCTTATACCAACAACTTTCTTGAAATCATCTTCAAGGGCACGGATCATGTATTTATGAAAATTAAACTTTGGATTTCCTTTGCAGTGGGTCTAAAACAGAGATACAAAATAGATAATATCGTGAATCCATCATTGAAGTTACAGCCTAATAGCAAGCCCAAGGTAGAGCTAATAATTTTACGGCACATTAAAATCTTACCATAATGAAACCAAGCCTTAATGTCACATAATCTAATTTGGTCACAGACCCATAAAATTGCTTGAAAAATGATTTCTGAAAGAAACATGAAAAATGAGAAAGAATTATAATAATGTCAATAATAACATGACATAGTCACATGGCCATAATTTCTGTAGTTACTAGTATGTGTTGTCTATACTCTATAGTAAGGATCAATCACAATTTTTTACCCCTTAAAAAATTCTCATTTGGTAAATGAAGCTAGACTGGATCAGAGACATTGAACCAAAGAAATTTAGCTTGTGTGTGGTTGCATTATAAAACTTGTAATGGAAATGGTGGCATTAGTGTGTCTTCAAATGCTTAGAAAGGGATTTAGCATAAGTATATATATTCTCTATTTTATCAAAGTTTAAAACCAATAAATACTTATAAAAACCTTACCACCCAACCCAGAACAGCAGAATCTTTGCCAAGACCAGTAAAATGATTCTGGATAAAAGCATGTTGGTGAACATGAGTCACTGTGGGTTCCAAAACTGCATTAAACCAATACGCATATAAAGATCAGTTAGCAGAGGGTTGGATGGCTTATACGAAGTTCAATACTAAGCATATTGTGCTAATCTAATCTAATGTGGTGCATATTAGCATTTAAAGTTTCATGTTGGTCTCTCAAAGAGGCATAAATTGAAGCGATTGAAACGTACGTAAAATAAGAGATTGGATATGACTTAATGAGATAGATTTTCAGAAGTTCAATTAGCAACATAATTTGTAAAAAATTTATCAACTTAGACTTCGGCACATTGAATTTTTATTCTCAGTTTTTGTACATTTTCTTGTAAGAAATGAAGGCCATATTTCATTTATGTTGTTTTGGAATAGATTTTGATGAAAGAAAACAATGCTCATCCAAACTGATTGGTGCATAAATGCATTTGAAGTTTCATGTTAGCCATTCAAAAGACATACATTAAAGAGATTAAAACAGTTGTAAACTGAAAGATCAGTTATAAAAGGTCAAATCAAGTAAAATATTGAGTTTACAGTATATAATTGAAATTTAAACTGATGGGAGAACTGAGGGGTTACTCTCACTTCAATTTTTATATATGATGATTATAAATAGATGTTTTAAAAATTAGCAATCACAAACAGAAATTTGGCCTATAAGATCATGATGATTTGAAAGGCATAGTGTTTGATGGCTACCAAATACTCCATAGGATAATGAAATAATTGAACATAGATAAAGTAACTAATTAGTATATCTGTATACCTGGTTGTGTTTCATTTTTATTGTCATTGCCAATAGAGTCTTCCCAGTGTTTCCACTCACGTATCTGTTAATCAGAGTTAATTATTAGTACTCAAAAAAAGAGCTTTCATCAAGCACATCTTATAATAAAGCATATTATGCACTCACTTTTAGCCCTCCAAAAACAACAGTGAGAACACAAAATGTGACATGGGCCACAGCTAGGACAAAAATAAATGTATGAAGGTGATGCAGTGCCTCCACAGATAATAGAGGAACCTTGCCCTGAAAACAAAATTTAAATACATACCAAGATACTTTGGTTAGGCACATGGAATAAAATTGAATACCAAAGGCATAAAAATGAGAAATCGTCAAATAAAAACTGAATATGATAATTGAAACAACAACTAAGCTTTTATCCCACTAGGTGAGATCGGCTACATAGATCACACGACGTCATCCAACACAGTTCTTTTAAAAACTAAAGTTTCAGGAATATTATTAAGCTTGAGATCTCCCTTGACAATTGAATGGAAGAGATGACATGCATTTTATTCTATGGTTTTAATACCTTCCTAGCACAGTGTCCAAGTTTTTCTCCTGTTGCTGGTTGGTGATCCTCATTCTCACTCTCACTCTCAGCTAAAAGGCGCCTAGCAGTGCCAGAAATATCAGAGAAAGAGAAAAAAGTCTGAAAATGTGATGTGGTTTTTGTTAATTCTTCCTTTCCATTATCCTTTAGACTGCAAGGAAGCATATGGTGAGTCCAACCCACTGGAACACAAATTCTGATTATCCCATTTTGTGTTATTGTCAGTAGCAGAGAAATAAAGCCCAATAGCATCAACTCTGAAACGAAGACAGAAAACAGAAAAGGAAAAAAATATTGCAAAATTAATCACATCCCAATTTTCATAACAGAAGTCCCTGCATACCCATTAATCATTAAGAAGAATTTGGTGCATTCTTGAATCAAAATTATAGTTTTATCTCAATAACTCATGCCTACTTATTGTGGTGAAACTCTAATTTGAGAACCACACCAAAAAGCCAAAAATCATGTATAAATAGTTAAGGGCCTAAGTTTTGTTTCAAAATTGATCACATCATTCCATTTAGCCTATGAAATTGATCACATCACATTTTTCATATGGAAATCTCTACATACACATTAAAAATTAAGAAAAGTAAAATTAGGAAATCAACTCCTCGATAATTAACCATTTTTCACGTCTGATCAGTCGCGAATTCCTTACCAACAGATACACTCATGAATCAAAATTAGACTATGGGAGATATAAGATTAACTCAGCGGTTGAGAAAGGATGAAGGCAGAAGGGAGGGGAGAGAGGTCACGGATTTGAATTCCCCAACAGACATTTCTAATCAAAATTAACATTTGCCAATAAAAAAAAAAAAAAAAACTCTGGTTGACTTCATCACTCAAGTTAGTCTTGCTTGCAAAACTCTAACTTTGAGAACCACACCAAAAGAACAAAAGCATGTATAGTTTGACCACTTTCAAAGGTTTCTTGTAAAATTGATCATATATGCATATCTCATTTAATAAAATAATGAAAGGAAAGGAAAAAAAAATAAGTACCTTCTTTAATTTTTTGCAGGGCTTCATAGAGTGGCTTCTGATTCTTCCTCTTGAGAAACTTCCCTCCATAGTGAAGAAACCTTTCAGCAGCAAATGAAGCAGCAACGATCACAGAACAAACAACAGCAACAACCCAAGTGGGAGTGAATTCCAAATTGTTCCCTTCTTCACCTCCACCACCCATTTTCTCGTCACCCTTCTAAATCTCTCTCTCTCTCTCTCTCTCTCTCTATATATATATATATATATATATATATATATATATACAACTCTTCTACTCTCTCCTGTTGTGTTAATTTCAATTTTCTGTGTGGAAAGTGGAAACTATTTAATACCCTTTTGGCTCAATAACTCGTCACATTCAAAAAATTTAATTGTGCTGAGGTTTGAACTCTGAAAGCTCGAATTTATTATTGTCTTTGGATTGCAGGGTGTTCACTTTGCAAAACCCGCGGTTAAGGTGAGTTTTGACGTATGAACGTGTTACAACAACTACTACACTCACACGATTCAATTAATGCTATCTATGTAGTATAATGTATCTGATTCCGTTTAAATTATTATTCACTTATATAGTTTTTCTAACCTTGTATACACGCTTCTTATTTAATTAGTGCAAAAGACCAAGTGATTGGTCAATCACGTTGGTTAATTTTATCATATTACAGAAGAAAAATGTGACGTTATAAAAAACAAAGTATTGATTCGGTGCTTTAAATTTTTAAGAGGGTATCAATGCCTTTTCACCGCGGGATCAATGGAAAATAAGTTGTATTTGAAAGGGTAAAATAGTTTTAGTCTACAGATTTTTGTTTAAATTTATTTGTTGAAATAAATATTTATTTTAATATAATAAGTAATTTTTTATTTTATTTGTGTATTTGTCTTAAATTACTTGTACTTAAAACAAGTAATTTTGTTCTTATTTTAAGAAACAAATAATATAAATTTATCAAAAAATATTTTTTAAAAAAGACTTATTTTAAAGTTATTTTTTAAGTTTAAACAAACTCACCCTAATCAGAACTCATTAAATAAGTTTATTTAATTTTACAATAAAGATATTAAAATTTATATGCTGATTTTAAACTCTAACTATTTACACATTAATTGTATCATAAATGAGTTAAAATTTAATTGTATTGGTATTTTAAATTTTAATTATAAAAATTCTATCAAATTGTTTTAATTCAATGCCAAACATAAAAAAAATGCAAGTGTAAATAGAATGAGTGATAATATTCAGCAAAAACAAGAATGAGTAATAAAAAATAACAGTCATTTAGCAAACAATATCTTAAACAATAAGCAATATTATCAGTTCCAGTTTTTTTTTATATATAGAAATTATCGGTTCCAGTTATTCATAAAGTAAAAATTATTAGTATATGTGTTTAAAATTTATTAGTCTATTTAAGGCATTAATATCCTTTGAAATATGCAAGCACGGTAGAAATTTGTACAAAAATAAAATAGAATACGAAGATAAAAAAGAATTTGATGTGTACATAAGAACAACTCTGAGAGGTTGTATCTGGATTCTGTCGTTTATGTCTGAAATTCCGAGAAGCTGACTCTCTCCACTGAAAAACCGAACAATCAGGCCACGTTTTCATTGTATTTTCCAAATAGAATAGAGCTTCATAATAAAATAAAATAAAATAATTGATTATATGAAAAGAACCTGAGTTTGCCCGCATTAACCGGAAATTTTGTCTTTTCCTTACACTCAACGGTCATCTAGAATATCACTTCAGTGTGTTTCTTATTCTAATATTTGTTATTATAAATTTGACCTTTTTAATCAATTTACAAAATTAAGAAATTTAGGTAGAGTACTAAATTTGCTAATAGTTTTTAATTTTTTTCAAAATGCACTTTATCTATTTTTTTATTCAACAAAAAATCTACCTTTAAAATTATTGAATTTTTTTTCTCTTAATTTTTTCACTATATTAATTTCCAATTAAGTTCATTAATTAATGGTTTAGTGCATCTCATTTGAGCATATTTTTTTATAAAAAAAATTAATTTAGTAAGAAATTTGACTGGTGTCTTTTTTACAGAAATTTAACTGATATCTTATAAAAATAAATCAAGATTAATTTTCTAAAAAAATCCTATAAAAAGGATGGAAATAACAACTCTCAGGCGCATGGATTTAGCAAATGTTTACGTAAGAATGTTGGGGCTATAGTCATATTTGGAATGTCCGATGAATGACGCAATCCTATTTAGAGGAATATTCATATGTGGGATATGTTTTCACTCTTAAAGAACTTTTTTTTTCTCTTTATGCAAAATACTTATAAGGAAAAAAAATAGACATTTAAGATTAAATCTATTCAGATATAATAATATAACTTCTCATTTTCAAAGGTACAATAATATGTTATTATTTACTTTTTTTAATAAAATATGTGACTTTATAGACTATAGTTGAATTATATTATTATATTTTTTTAAGTTAAAAAATAATTTTGAACTTGTTTTTCCTTAAATCTTTTTTCTCTTTAAAATATTTTTTCGAATTTTAAATCAATATTTAATCATAAAGACCGATTTAAAAGATTTTTAAAAACGTAAATTAAAAAAATTGACATATATATAATAAATAAATTATAAAATTTTATTTATTTAAAAGAACAAATCAATCAATCGATTACATATTATATAAGAAGGTTTTGTTATGTAATGCATGTGACATTACTATATTTATTTTTTCTCCTAATTAGTTTCATCATTTTTTTTCTTTTTTAATTAAAAAAATATTATTATTTTTAATTATAATAATTAATTTTAGCATATAGATAGATAGATTTTAGATTTATGTTAGGCCTAATATAAACGTTTTTTGAAAGAAGAAAAATGCTACGCCTCCAAAAACAATCCATTGACCTTTTTTGGAAAAAAATGTAACAATATATAGATACCTCTATATATCAAACAACTTATTAATATTTATTTATCAGTGTATTTTTTTTCTTCTTATTTTTTTATTATATATATATATATATATATATATATATATATATATATATATATATATATAGAAGCTCGGTACGTACTTGGCTCATGAGACCCCTACATGCTCAGATCGCAACAGTCTTCCATTACCACCCATGAACTTGGCCATGATGCTTAGAGGGATAGTTCGCGAACATTGTGTGACTCCCATGACACCGGACATGCATATACAGACCCAAAGGGGAGACCCAGGGACATTTTACTAATCTTAGTGAGAGGCACATAAACACCTCAGAGCACCATTGATTTGCTCGTTGGAGTCCCTTTTGCAGATACCTCCCCTAACCTCAACACTGAAGATTGGAGATTCCACTAAGAAGAAAAGGACCAGGCATCTCAGTCAAATCTCGTCAAAACTCAGTAGGAACATTTGGCATCCACTGTAGGGTCGAGGAAAACTCTCCTACAACTACAAAATGGTAGCAACAAGGAGAGGCAACACTAGTTCGTCTCTGCGCTCCACCTGAGCTGAGACATCAACCATATAGGAAATTCGAGAGCAGATGGATCAATTACGGAAGAAAATGAAGGTTGATTTGGAGGCCTCAAAGCAACAATATGAGGTGGACATGTGACGATTAAGGGAGGAAAACATGAACTTGGCTTACAATCCACCAGCCACCTCTGCCACCCCTACCACCACCATCTTCACCTCGCTCCCCATCCCCTCCACCCTCCCATGCCGAGACACACACCTAAGAAAGTCACATTCAACTTTCCTCCTATAACCACTATGAGCAGCCTCTAATCCTCTCCCAACTCAAATCACTCAACGTCCACCATGATGTCGTTCAGTAGCACCCTTTCATGGATGGCATCATCGATGCCCCTTACCTATAACTTGGAAACCGTTGAACATTGAAAGGTATGATGGTACCTCTGATCCTGATGAACACTTAGACTCATTCACCACTCAAGTCAATTTATACATCTACACCCCTAAAACAACAAAGGCAGTTACTAAGGTCGTGGTCGAGGTTATGGAGGCCGAGGACAAAAATCCCACGATGACAGGCCAGAACAAATCGACGCCAAGCCAGATCAAGTTGGCACCTTAGCAGCCGATGAAGGGTAAGAAGTGAAGTCATCAACACCATTGCAGGCAACTTCGCTGGCGGAGGTAGCACCAAGACGGCTCGGAAGAGGCACTTACTCGCCATCAAAAGTGTGAACCAAATTTCCACAGTGAGCTCAAGGAGATCAATCCCATCAATAATGTTCACTGATGTCGACTTCATAGGAGTCGATCCCGAGCAAGACGACCCAATGGTGATTATAGTTGGCATCGCTAATTGGGATGTCAGGAAAGTCCTGATAGACAGAGAAAGCTCAACTGACATACTCTTTTGGTCCACTTTTCAAAGGTTAGATGTCTCACATATGCTCGTAAAACCTTATCTTGAACCCTTGATCGGTTTTATAGGGGGGCAAGTCCACACCCATGGTGTAGTAGATCTAGCAACCACCTTTGGAAGAGGAGAGTTATCAAGAACGTTACTCGTGTAGTATGTTCTCATTGACACTGACACCTCCTACAACGTTTTGATCTGTAGAATGACGTTGAACACCCTAGGTGCAATCGTCTTGGCGCTCCACCTCGCAATGAAGTTCCCCAACCAAAGTGGCGACATAGTCATTGTCAAAGCCAACCAAGTTGAAGCCCGTAAATGTTATGCCAAAAGCCTACTCATCAAGCCCTACAAACTCTGCCCTGCAAAGCACGCTAATGCAGTAGATGTCAATCATGTGGAAAACACTACACTAAGTTGGGACGATCTCGATCCAAGCAGAGATGTGGAAGATGGGAGGCCAACACCAACTGAGGAGTTGTGTTGTTTCTAGCTTGGCAAGGAGCCACACCAACGCACCAAGATTGGGGAAAGACTTGATGAACACCTTCAGAGACGGATCGAGGACGTGCTGACACATAATGCTGATCTCTTCGCATGGAGCACCCCTAACATGCTCGACATATACCCCAATTTCATATGCCACAAAATCTCCATTTTTCCCAAAGCCAAACCCGTGGCACAACGGTGACAAAAGCTTGGCGAGGAGCGTCAACAAGATGTAAAGGAAGAGACTGAGAAGTTAATCAAAGTTAGTTTCATCAGAGAAGTCACATACTCGACATGGTTGTCCAATGTCGTGATGATCAAGAAATCCAACAAGAAATAGAGGATGTGCGTTGACTACACCGACCTCAACAAGGCTTGCCCAAAGGATATATACCTGCTTCCTAGCATCGATCAACTTGTCAACAACACCTGTAGATACCGAATTCTGAGTTTCCTTGACGTATACTTGGGCTACAATCAAATCACGATGTACCCACTAGACGGAAGCGAGACGACATTCATCAACGAAGATGCCAACTTTTGCTACAAAGTCATGCCTTTCGGTCTGAAGAATGTCGACGCCACATACTAGAGACTAACGAACAAAGTCTTCAAGAAACTACTATGAAAAAATATTAAGATCTACGTTGACTATATGGTTGTAAAATCATTTGACCCCAACGATCATCCAAAAGTCTTGGCAGAGATATTTGACAAACTCTGAAACTACAATATGCGGTTAAACCCAAAGAAATGTGTCTTTGGGGTTGGAGGGGGTAAGTTCCTTGGTTTGATGATCACTTGCAAGGGGATCAATGCCAACCCAGACAAATGCAAAGCAGTCATTGCCATACGCAGCCTGTAAAACCTGAAGGAAGTACAGAAGTTGATAGGTAGACTAGCAGCTCTATGTCGATTTTTGCTGAGAATGACTGAAAAGGAGAAATAGTTTTTCTGACTGTTGAAATAGCCAAGCGAATTCCATTGGGACCAACAGTGCGAAGCGATGTTTTCTGAGTTTTAGAGTTTCATCACCACTTCGCCCATCCTTACTCGGGCCACGTTTGGAGCCAATTTGTTGCTATATTTATCCATTTCAGACTCCACAATAAGCTCGACACTCCTAGAGGAAGAAGGCAGAAAGAAGATTCCAATTTACTACTCTAGTCAAGTACTCCAAGGAGGGGAAAAATACTACCAGTTGATCGAAAAGCTCGCAATGGCACTAATTCATTCCTCCAGGTTACGATAAAAAGGAGTACTTTAATGCGATTACAACAATATTTTCAAAGTCACCAAGTTACGGTAAAAACCAACCACCTGCTCAAGCAAGTACTCAGAAAGCCAGACCTCGTCGGATGAATGATAGCATGGTCAGTCGAGCTCTTCGAGTTCAGCGGCTCACGATTTGAACCTTGAGGCCCCATCAAAGGGCAACATCTAGCTTATTTCTTTGGCGAGCTCCCCCTATCGAGGACATCAACGAAGGTTGGTGAATGTTGTATGTGTATTGAGCCTACAATAACAAAGGTAGCGGTGCGGGCGTAACCCTTGAAGGACCAAATAACGTTTCCATCGAATAGTCAGTAAAGTTTGACTAAAAGGCTTCAAACAACTAAGCAGAGTGTGAAGCTCTCATCGTAGGACTGAAGCTAACGATCGAGGTTGACATAAAGAAGTTAAGGTGCTAGAGCGACTCCAAGATCATCATTGAGCAGGTTAATGAGGTATTTCAAGCTAGAGAGACACAAATGTAGAAGTACTACCACCTGGTCAAACAACTCTTGGAGCATTTTGAACAGAAAGAATTGGTCCGCGTTGACAGGGAACAGAACGATTGAGTTGATGCTTTATCCTACCTGGCGAGCACTAAGAGACCAGGTCAGCATCGGACGTTTATCCAGGAGACCCTCGCCTCCCCAACCATTGATGTTACCGAGGTCTGCTCAAGTCGGATTATTCCCAGTGGATGGATGTCTGGTATATAGACCAACCAGGTCACTGACGCCTTACCCCAGGGGGCGATAGAAGCCGAAAAGGTAAGACACCAAGCTTTGCACTATTTATCATCAACAATGAAATGTTTAAGAAAGCCATCTCATGGCCATTGCTGAAGTGCATTGACGAAGATCGCACGGAGTGTGTCCTGGACAACGTACACATAGGAATTTGTGGAATGCACACTAGAGGTCGGAGCATGGCAGCTAGAATCATTTGGTTGGTTACTATTAGCCGACCTTGAGGACGGATTGCACTGAGTATGTTAAAACATGCAAGAAATGCCAAGAATTAAGCAATGTCCACCATGTGCCACCCGAAGCACTCCACTACATCATATCCCATTGGCCTTTTGCCATTTAGGGAATGGACATACTTGGACCATTCCCCACGACCAAAGGGCAGGTCAAATTCCTCCTCTTCACGGTGGACTACTTCACCAAGTGGATTGAAGCAAAGACCCTCACA
The DNA here is from genome assembly GCF_000004515.6 of Glycine max. Taxonomy (NCBI): domain Eukaryota; kingdom Viridiplantae; phylum Streptophyta; class Magnoliopsida; order Fabales; family Fabaceae; genus Glycine; species Glycine max. The sequence goes on along the minus strand of NC_016090.4, from coordinate 28,874,180 downwards.
ACAATCATAGCTCAAAAGGTCTAGAAGTTCACATGGAAGAAAATCATTTGCAAGTACGGCATCATGACGGACAACAAGAGACAGTTCATGAAAAAGGTCGTGAAGAATTCTTCAAGCATCTCACATCCTTGGTCGAGCATCCCCAAACTAATGGGCAAGCAGAAGTCGCAAACAAGGTCATCCTGGGTGAAGCTCCCGAGTGTGCTTTAGGGGTACTATTACACTCCCTAGTCTACCACACAAGAAACTCCACTCAAATTAACCTACAACATCGATGCTATGATACTTGTGGAGATTGGAAAACCTTCACTCAGTAGAAAGCATGTTCAATGAGGCCAACAACTCATAATCCTTGGCAATAAAGTTAGACTTGGCCAAAGAAGTCAGAAGTAAAGCACAAGGTTAAGAAGAAGCCTGTAAATGAAGAATAACTCGAAAATACAACCCAAAGCTCAAGAAACATAGCTTCAAGCCAAACATCTTGGTTTGGAGGCTCTGAGGATATGTCAAGAAGGACAACTTGGAAGGAAAGCTCACACCAAACTGGGAAGGCCCATTCTGCATCACCGAATCCTTGCAAAATGACACGTACAGACTTAAGAACATCATAGGAAAGGTAATCCCTAAGACTTGGAATACAAATTATTTAAGACCGTACTACAGTTAAAATCGGGTAGTGTACTCTTTTTCCTACTTCAGTATTTTCTCCCACTTGTAAAAAATAAGGGTTTTTGCTGAAGATGTTTTAACGAGGCACACCCAAGTACTCATGTAAAAGGACAATCCTTCATGAACCATACTATCAATACAATCCTTTTACTCCCCAAACTTTGTTCATCATTTCTTTATATGAATTTATCTTTTTATTCACTTAGTAAATTTCCAAGTAAATGAGGTTGAGTTCGAACCTTGGCTTTTTCAAGAACCTCAAAGGAGGTCGAGTCTGAACCTCAACTTTTTCAAGAAACTCTAAGGAGGTCAGATCCGAACCTCAGCTTTTTCGAGCAACTCTCAGGAGGTTGAATTTGAACCTTAACTTTTTTTCAAGCAATCTTAGAGGTCGAATCCGAACCTCAACTTTTTCATGTAATCTTAGAGGTCAAGTTTGAACCTTGGCTTTTTCAAGCGAACTTAGGGGTTTTATTCGAACCTCAGCCTTTTGTTTTACATACTAGGATTTTACAAACTTAGCCTTTAAGCAATTATTCACAAACACTGATGCTTTCGAAATATAAGACAAACAAGTCTTTCAAAATTTTCATTCATTAAAATTTTCTAGGGTACAAAGCATAATACTAAGCCATTACATTCATTACATTAAGTCACTTAGACTGAACCCCCTTTTCTTCTTCTCCTCCAGACTCCGAGCACAGTTGTGACTCCCTAATGATCTCATCATCCACTACGACTCAATTCACATCTCATCATCCACTACGACTCAATTCACATCGAGTTGTGCAACATCAAAGGAAGCAACACTTTGACTTGGTGTTGAGCCTTCTTGAAGCCTTCTTTGTGGTTCATCACGATCAACCTTGGCCTCATCCAATTCATCTTTCAAGGCAGACTCAACCTTTTCCTTCTCTCGTGACTCACTTTCCATCTTTGGAAGAGCTTCCTTCATCTCAGTCATCTCGTCCCTTATAGTCCCCAATTCCACCTTAGCCTTCTTCGCCTTCGAGGTTAGATCCTCCATCTTCTAGCCTATGTCCTTCACTTGCTGCTCTAGGTCAACAACTCGATTACTCAATGCATTGTTTTCTTTGGCCTTACTAGATAGATAGGCGACATGTTTGTCAAGGTCCTCTTGCAACTTTTTCACCGTTCCCCTACTCTTAGTCAATTCCAGGCCAAGTTGCTTAGATTTACCAGCCTCAGCCTTCATGGCCTTCAACTGCAAAGTCATTGCCTTTGTCTTCTCAACGGCTTTTGACACAATCTCTTTCGAATGGCGAACAGTAGCAAAAGATCAGCCAAGAAAGATCTCAATCACATCCAGACTCTCCACCAAACCCACATAGTCCATCATATCACGATCGGTTTGGCTAAAAAACAAAGGATTTAACAAACTGTGGGCCCGTCATGTCGGTGTTTCAAAGCGACACAATGCTAGAAGTCACAAAAGCAAGGTCCAACTGACATAGCTTACCCTCATGATAGCGCAACATAACTTTATTCGTTCGCAACATGCCAGTACTCAAATTATCCAAGGAGGCCAATTTCTGAATGACCTAAGCCCTTTTCTCTTTGGCGATAGCCACCGACTCCTCAACAATTGTTTTTTCTACCTCTATCTCCGCGCCTTTCTCTATTCTCGTTTCCTCGGTAGGCCCTTCACCAAAATTGGTCTTTTCCACCTACTTGTCCTGCACTTTAAGCCCATTTATGTGGATGATCTCCACATCGGCGGTAGCAACCTTAACTGGCACCTTAAATGCTTTTCACATGTTGGATGTGGAAGAATCTTTGACCCGCTTTCTCTTCTTTGACTTTCCAAGGTCTTTCTGGTCCTTTGCAATCAAACTCTTCAATTTTTTTTTATAATTGTAACCCTTCACAACTTCTGCAAAAGTAAACACAAAACACTTAGTATAAACCCAACTTCACAGGATATCACTACCGAGTAACAATACTCACTATGTAAAATGCGGTAAAGGAAATTCGAGTTGGGGATGGACACAATGATTGTACACGACATTCACACGGCTACTTCCCTATAATCTCTACATGTCTGATCTCCTCGACGACAATATTTGGTGGGGACGAGATTTGAACTTTAATGGGAAACGTTGCCAGTAAAATGGGAATTTTTGGAGTCTCCTCATCCTCCTTGAAAAAAAACTCCCTCGAATCCCCACATGCAAGATTGGGTTGGACTCAAAAGAAGTTAGACTTAAAGTTCTTCCAAGATTGAGTATACAGTTGGAACAACTTCCCATACTTATACGAGTTCAAGGATGGCCAACCCATTTTTGCACCCATTTTCAATTGATAGAAATACGTAAATTTATCTACGGTAGGTTTAATACTCAACCTCTTACACATAATTTGGAAAGTGGGCAAAAAAGCCCAGCTGTTCAGATGAAGTTGAACAGGGGGAAACATTCATCAAACACAACATCTCACACTTAAAAGCCAGACAAGGGAAACTACATGGCTCAATAATCAATAGCTCAGTGTCATTGGTGATTATCATGTCAATCCCTTTCTTCAACCTCTTGATTGATTAACGAGTTTGAAACCGAGTTGGGTATGAGTGGACCTCGATAGAAACCCACTCATACCTAGGAATAGTAACTAGGTAAAACTTGCCCTCCCTATAATTCCTAACTTTTTTGCCACCAACGACGACCTTGTCCCCCTTCTATTTCTTAGCTACTTCTAAATCTTCTCCTCTCCCTCGTCCTTTCGTGCATAAAAATCCACTTCATAAACACCACCTACAAACACTTCCTTTACTTTCTTAGAATTCGGGAGTGAGGAGGGAGACGACACCAAGAAATCAAACTCCCCTATACCCCTAACCTCCCTACCCACGAGGGATCTACCGCGAATAGGAGGACCCCTCATCCCTAGCAAAAGAAGAAGACATAATGGCTAGAAAGAAAAAGCAAGAACAACAGGGGACCAATGCATACGTGGCATACCTATGCTAGAGAGCAATAGGACAAGCCAAGGCAAAAGCGAAGGAAGGACAAGAAGCAGGAACAAAACGATAGGAGAACAATGAGGGAGGTAAATGACAGTGAAAATGATGACCGTTGTTCCACACATGCAGTGCCCTTTTTATAGAGACTTCTCAACCTTTCATTGACCAGGGTGGCCCCTTGCTTCCAGGTGTGACCCTACACTCCATCGTTTTGTTCCCCAAACCTAATGACCCGCGGTCCGAACGCTTCATTCCCAATAGCCACCTCAGCAGTCACGACTACTGACAAATGACACGGGAAACGAAACAAAAAAACTCCTTGGAGCATCGCGTCGTTACATGTGCTCCATTGTGATTCTCGAAGCGACAAGACACTCAAGGGTCATTATGATCAACCACAGTGATCAAGACACGTGCCATTACATTGATCAAGAATCGTGTCATCCAATGTTTAAACATTTTGAATACTTCCACAAGGTTGTTCCTATAACTCGGTTATGCTTACTACACCAACCTTGACGTATGAACATCCGAGTACCACCACACTTGGCATAGAACACCAACGACGATGTCCTCGGCTTGGCCAACCTACACATACTCAGCTCTATCATCCATGCGTGAACTCAAAGCTTGTGGGGCTTATGTACCATACGTCCCGTAAAGCTCAACACATACTTAAATCATGGCCCCCCCTCATGCTCAAATCGTCGTAACCCTCAACTACCACCCACGAACTCAGCCACAATGCTTAGAGGGGTAGTTCATGAATATTGTGTGACTCCCACGACAAAAGACGTGCATATATAGACCGAGAGGGGAGACCCCAGGGGCATTTTCCTGATCCTAGTGAGAGGCGCATAAACACCTTAGAGTACCACTGACTTACTCATTGGAATCCCTTTTGTAGGTACCTTCTCCCATCTCAACACCAGAGATCAGAAATTCCATTGAAAAGAAGAGGATGAGACAGCTCAACAAGAAGATATATAATATCATTTTTCTTTACAAAATATATAATTACACTTCTTTTACCTAATTACCTACACTTATTTCTTTTATCAATTTGTATGTAGATTTCCATGATTTTCCACGAATTCCAAAAATTAATTAATGTTGCCAAACATCTTCCCTCTACATCCCGCAATCTTACGACTTGTGTACGTTTCCAGCAACATTGCCAATTAATAATTTATGCTAACCTTTCATTTATTTGGATTAAACAATTTTTGGTACAATTTTTTTACTATAATATTATAAAATATTTATTAATAATTAATTTTCAATCATATTTTTTTATTTATGAATCTTGAATCTTTAAGAGATCAAGCTAAATTCTACTTGAACAAATGACATGTGAATTACTGAAACAGTCTAATCGCACAACTATAAGTTTCATATAAACATTTTAATATATAAACTCAGAAAATAAATATATATATATATATATATATACATATATATATATATATATATATATATATATATATAATAGTAAAATAAAATTTATCAATGCAGCTTATGAAAGGACTAATCTCTATATAGTTACAAATATCACTATTTAAAAGTGCAAATATTTACTGCACAAAAGCTATTGTCTCATAAAAATTAATATTTGTCATAATTAAATTTTTTAAAAATATTATTAAATATTAGATTAATGAATTACTTTTATTACAAGTTACTTGACAAAGTTATGTCTCACTAAAATTATATGAGGCAGAATTTTAGAAAACTTTATATTATAAATGTAAATAAAAATATATATTATATATGTAGTTAAAAATTGGAAGCAAAAGAACTATTCTCGTATATAATAAGAAATTTAAAGTATTACATTATTTATTTATTAGCTATTTCTATGTTAAATATTAATTTTTTCATCATTTTAATCAATTTTCTTTTATACAAAATTTCCATATATGAATAGTACTCTTTTATATTATTTTATTTTTCGTATTTTATCTTAATATTTATTCCTACAATTATATAAACCGCTGCAAATCACGGGTACTATATACTACATACTTCTCAATCTTTATATGGTGTAGTTAACTGTCTGTAGCCATAAATTGGAATGAGTTTTGACCGCGTTTCTTCCGCGTCTGGTTACTTCTTCAACCAACAAAAATAAATGAATTTAATGCACCGAGTCTATCAGTAATTAAGTGGGGGTAGTTTTTAACTGGTTACGTGATTATCTATCTAAACGTGATTCTTATATTATGTAGTATTTATTTAGAGTTAATTACAAAAATCATATATGTGTGGTTTGCTTTCATTATAATCGTCACTTTTTCTTTTTTACATTATTTATAACCTCATCTATTAATTCCGTGAAATTTTTGTTGGTAAATTTAACAAAAGAAAAGAAACATTCATGAAAGAAAAAGCAAAAGTAAAAAAAAATATTTAAATAGTGACATGAAAATTTTTGTCGATAATCATTTAATACTTAATTATATGTAATTTTTTAAGTTTACTTAATTAAATTTTAAATCTCGATTAAACTTGTTGAAATTTAATGTAAATTATTTTATACACCTGCATGTATTTCTTGACAGTAATTTTAACTGAAATAATTATACAATTAAAAGAAATAAATAAGGATATTTTAGATGAAAAATTCATTAAAAATCACGTGTTTCTCGTTTGACAGACTCAAATTAACGTTTCTCATCATATTTATAATATCAAAAGGTAGCCAGTGAAACAAACAATCAACAATTAATTTTTTTAAAGGATTAAAAAAGTAGATGTCTAATATAATAAAAACAAACCATAAAAATCATCATTGTAATTTAGTTATTTATTTACGAATTATGACAATGTCATGCATATTTGGTCCTGTGTGAAATCTTATATTATTTCTTCAATTTCTCACTCAAAACATCTCGGGTTTCCGGCTGCACAACAATCTTTTTGTCCCACTCACGAATTTGACTACTATATATAAAGTGTGAATCAACTCTAGTATTATTCTAATTTAACCTGTGATCTTAATACAGTTCCTCGATTAAAAGTTGTGTTAAATACAATAAGAATTTTATTATTTATAATAATTATATTTAACTTAAATAAAATTATAATTAATACTATAAATCAGGGTTTAAAAATTGAATTAGATCGGCCGGTTTGACTAATTCGCTTGGATTCATCGTGTCCATACCGGTTCCATTTATTGGAAGAATCAGAAATTTATTAGAATTAGTTTGGTTCAAGTTGAATGGGGGAGGATCTTTCGTTAAAACATAGTGGGTCATTGATTAAACTGAGTGTTTTTTTTTATGTATGTATTTTTTTATGTTATTTTTTGTGAACTTATATTTATTTTAAGACATTGAGTATTTGTTTGTATTTGGAACTTATTTATAAATTTTATTGAGATGAATATTGATTGTTATTTAGAATATTGAATATTTTATAATGATAATTATTTTAAATTTAAAGTATTAAATAATTAAATTATATTAATTACTTAATTAATTTTTAATATATATCAAATTAAACCAATTCGATGAGTGATACTTCGAGCCACTCGGCTAATTCAATCGTTCTTAAAAACATTCTCAAAGAAAAACTCACAAACTTGGCAGTTGGCACACATCTTTCTCTCACAATAAAATGCTTAATGTTTGTGATGTGAGGTCCACATGCATGTCTCAATTTCTCCCTCTTTGTCCCTTGGGCCACTCGCGATCTTTTCACACGTTTAATGACGGCTTAAAAACTCTAAAATAAATTTAAGAATAATATTTTTTATTTACTTATAAAATATTTTATTAAAATTATCATTATTTTCTTTAAAATTAATTTTTTAAGTTTTTTTATGCAAAATTATCGATGAAATATATACGACAAGCAGGATCAAACTATCTACCTAGCTCCTTTCATGGAGAAAGATAAGTTAATTAGCACTAAGCTGGCACATTTGCATTTAGCTATTTTTAAGTTTGTTAATATTTATAATAAATATATCCTAATAACAATTATGTCAATGATGATTTATAATTAATTCATAATGTAAAATAATTTTATATATTATTAACAAATCATCGTTAAAATATAATTTACCGGTCAGTCCAACATTCCAACTAGTGATTTATTGACTAAACAATTGATATCACTGATTAATTAGTTAAATTATGAAACATAAAAGTTTAGATTTTAAGAAACTCTCAGATATATTAATACATTATAGAACATGTTTGTTAATATCAATCTAGCATTTTTTTTAAAATGAAAAAAAAATCAGCCAGTGTAGATTAATTACCTGATACTATTTCACCTTAATTAACTAATAAAATCAAGTTCAAATCTGATATATAACTACATTAAATATTTATAATGAGAATTTTGTTATGCATAATAATCATGTTTATCTTGAGTAAAATTGTCTGGACGCCTTTGTTAGAGAAAAAAATTGCTGAATTTACTATTTTAGGGATATATGTATGCCAAGTCAAAAAAGACAAATAAATTCAAGGACACGAAATAGTATTTTTAGGATGAATATAGAAATAATATTACTAAAAACTACAGTTGAATTAAAATAAATTTTATAAAGATGAATGTCACTGATATTTTACTTAGTGCTTAAGCGTGTTAGATTAAATTAATATAAGTTTGACGAAAGAAAAAAATTTATTAGCAAATTCAGATTTTAGAACAGTCAAACCAATGCTCAGTATTAATTAATTGCATCATTTTAATGGTTACCCCTTGGAATAGACCGAAGACATCATTGAATAAATAATGATCATGATAAATCAGACAGATGAATAATTCAAGTGTCATGTATATGATATTTGAAATTATATGCACCCACATTTCACAAACAATTATAATATGAATATTAAAAAGTCACAGCCTAATGTGATATAATTTTTTTAAAAAAAATGTAATCATTATTATATTCATATTGAAATGTCAATTGTATACTGTATTTGAAATAACACGCACCAGCATTTTACAAACAAGTGAATCAGGGAAGCGAATATTACCATACATATGACCTATAACAAGCATGGAATATATCCTAATTTTTTTCATAGTGAGACATTTAACGCATTCACACATTCATGTAATTAGAAACGTTAGATAAAACACCAATTGAACTAAAATTCTTTAAATTATAAAATAGAACATGAATTTGGATTCTCACCTGTGAAAAGTTGTTGCGCGTAGACATAATGAATAATATAAGGAACATTATCCTTTATCTTATTTTCCTCTTTTGGGTGCCCTTGATGACTCATTATTTTGGTTGTTTCACTAGATTTGCCGTCTTCTTTTTCCTTGGTTGATTCACCTGTTTTTTTTTTATCATCATCTTTTTTCTTGGTTGATTCACCAGACTTACTATGATCCTTCTCTTTGCTGGTTTCTGAAGACTGCACTTCCTCTTTGCCCTTCTTCTCTTGATCCCTTTTCACTTCCTTTATGGAAATAATCTCAGCATTTTTGTGCACTCTTTTTCTCAAAAATGATATCAATTTCTCCACTTCAATTGTACCTTCCACTGTTACATTTTGTGCTTTCTGGTCGGTTTTCACATTGAAAATACCTATATACATTTATCAAATCAAGCCTAGGATTAGCTTGTTTGGTTAGATGGAGTATATACCTATATGATTCAAAAATATTATACTATAATATAAATCCATCACTATGAGTTATGTACCTTTGTGCTTTATTAATCTACTTTTTAGGTCTGCCTCACATTTGCCACAATGCATGTGAACCCTCACCGAGATTATGCGGATAATTGGCTTGAAACCACACATGAAAATAATTAATTAGTTGCCGAGTAGTCCCAAAAGTATTTCAAACATGAATTGAATGATAGTAATTTTGCTACTTCTTTTATATATTAACAGGTCGCTTTTATCCAATTTTTAAATTCCGGATCGGTCTGCTACTCAATTGAGGCACTGGATATTATTGATCGAATAATTGAATCGCTAGTTCAATCATATAAACGGTGTAATTAAATAACATATATATATATATATATATATATATATATATATATATATATATATATATATATATATATATATATATATAATTTTTCGCATGTATTTACTAAATAATAATAATAGCTTAGTGGTTGAGTGTCACTTAAGAGAATTTAGAGACATTTTTTTTATAATTACTTATATAAAAGTAGTAAAGAAAATACGAAAATTTTAAAGTGGTTCATCTCAACTCTTAGACTACGTTCAATTCTCCTTCAAAACTTGAAGGGTTTCGCTAATCAAATCTTTGATTACAATTAAGTATTATCTATGTTACTTCTGGCTATAACGAGTATTTTCTAGGTCACTCCTAGCACTATCCTTAATCTCTCCCTAAGATTAAGATCCAAGTATTCTTTGTCATTAAGTCACTCCTGACTTTCACAAACGATAGATGCTTGATAGAAAATGTATTCTAATTACTCAAGGAGTGTTTACACAGCTTGCTCGAATACAATGGAAACTTGCCAACTTAGCAGAGCTAAGGTTCACTCAATTCACTCAAGCTTCTTTCGTCCAATAGAACTGGTAGCATTACAACACTTCATTCGTTTTGACTAAGATTATTCTTTTTTGATTTGACAACCTTAACATGAGCATCTTCAAGCTTTATATAGACTTCAAAGTTTCGATTCATTGAGAGATCTCAACCAGTCGTTGTCTAATAGCTTGGGCGCTTTACACAAGGTCGTTACTATGCAGAGAGAGAGTGTCAGAACCACAAACACTTTCTGCAGCATATATTCAGAGAAGTACAACTTGCCAATGTCGTCTTTTGCTCATAGTTGACTTTCATTGTACCAATCGAATATAACGTTAACGACATAAGACAAAAAAAAAAATTAAGAATGTCAAGACAAGACAATTTGAATCTTCCCTTTTGTGGGCTATGGCATGAACTGTTTACTAAACCTATGGATGTTACTTTCTGATGATTACTTTTAGTACTTGAGGATCGAGTAACTGTTCCATTTCCTTTGTACTATGAGCCAAGTGTTGAAGCAACTATCTTCTTAGGACTGGACGTTGAGGCAGTATCATCCAATAATTGATACTTTAGCTATTGTTAAGTGTTTCTATTCATGCTTTCTACTTGTATCTCATAGAGATAGATAAACCTGTAGCTTAAGCATGAAATGTTAAAATATAAAATTTATACTTTGTTAGCATCAAAACCTTAGGAATTTCATTGTTTGGTACATTCCAATATGACTTGGGTGCAGTCAAACTTAACAATCTCCCCCTTTTTTATGATGACAAATAGTAAGATTATGATACCAAAAAAAGATAAGATGAAGAGATTAAAATCAAGGTACCAGAAGTGATTAGAGTGTACTATTGTATATCAGATACTCTTTGTTTGTGTATCTAAAGAATGTAACTTTGATATGCAAGAAATTTGTTTAGCATCAAAGCATAAAGAGATCTTTCATGGACATAATCAGACCAAATATTACATATTCAGAACAAATATGTTATCAGAATGCATAACCAGATTATGTGAAGATAAAGGAGACTTTCCGGGAGTTCATTATCTTATGCATGTATCATAGAATATGTATTAATCAGAGCATGCATAATATATGTGTAGAAGAGTTGAAAAACATGAAAGCACACATATGTGACCACCAAAATACTTGTTTTATTAAACTTGGTAGAGAAGAGCACAAGTGTTTACACATTAAAATTCTTATTCTACTTTCTCCCCATTTGTCATTATCAAAAGACGCGGGTTCTAAAAGAAAGAGAAAATGACATGAACATCATGGTTAACCTTTACTGGACAGAGGTTGAGGGATAGCTGGTGGTGACTTTGGTGGCAAAGGCGGAGACGCAAGCACAATATCGGTAGTGATTGTAGGTATAGGAACCTCAAGATGAGGTTGTACAACAATGGTTGGTGGTGGTAGAGGTGGTTTGATGGATGGAGGTGATCATTGTTGCATAAGCAAATTCATGTTGAAAAGCACAAAGTCTTTAAAGGACTTGAGTAAAGACTCCAATGTGTTCTTGATCAGTAGATTGGTCTCCATGTGTTCAGCAAAGAACCTTCTTTCCATAGTTTCTTCCAGGTTGGCCTGTTGAAGGCACAACAATTCTTGAATTCTCTCCTCAGACACACCAGTTGGGGCAAAGGTGGTCAAGGGAGTTATTTTGTGAGGTGTGTTGGAAGTGCTGATCGTTGCTAATGCATCTTCAACAATGGGTTGAGGTTGTGAAGTGACTTCAACCAACGTAGGTTCAATAACATCAACCTAAGGTCCAAGATGTGCATGAAGAATTTTGAATGAATTTCCAGATTCAAGCATCTCCTGTTGTTGTTTGGCTTCAGCCTCTTTTTCTGCATCTCCATCAGTTAGCGGCTGAGTTTGTCTTGTTCCTCTGAAGTTCAACCGCCATTCTTTGACTTGGAACCCAAGGGTTCTAATCAAGATAGAATGTATGCTCTTTAAGTACAGGAAACCTTGCCCAAGCAGTTGCAATTGCTCTTCTCATTGTAGCTTCTGAGTACATAGGCAAGCCAAAGACAAACCAAGATCGAAGAGGAGGAATATCATGAATAAGTCATTGATAGAACTCATTATATCCTTCTTGCCTCATGAAGCACATCTACCAATCATTGAAACGATAGTTCTTGGCTGGACGCAAGATTTGCACCATACGCATATGATTGGAGGTGTCTTCCTTGTCATATTCTGAAGTGGACGAAAGACGAGAATTTTCATGCATGTCTTTAAAATAAAAAAGCATGGCATCATTTTAATCAAACTCATCGTTTGGCTTTAAATCAACAGTCTTCTTAGCAACATCCCTTGTAAAGTACTTGCTTCAATAATAGGGAATTGCACGCAAGGAAACATTGTCCTTTAGGCCTAGATGGGGCATGGGCTTGCTGTGAGGAGGAACCTTACCTTTCTTCTTCCAAAGGTCCAATGGTGGCAACCTCAGAGCAATGAGATCGGGCATGAACTTGATACTAGTGGTGCATCTTATGTGAATGCCAAGAGGATAGCTTGGCCACTAATCAGTTAACCCACATTGCATCATAATCATCCTAACATTATATATGTTGTTCTTAGTTAGAGGAAGGGCTAGATGGCCATAGGCTAATGGAACAAACTTTGACAAGAGAGTGAATAGTTAGATGTGCTTTGGACGCAAAAAAGGTAGGAGGAAATCATTAGAGGATGGATCTTGCAAAACCATCCAATGACATCCTCATCATAGCTGACCTTTTCTCTACAGGCCCTAGAAGGAATCTTGTAAACACTTTTTTGCTAAGCCGCAATGGATGAAGGCTTGGATACCTTGGGGTGAAGTCGCTTCCATGTTGGTGGAGGAAGAACTTCAATCCCTGTTGGTGGTTTCAGCTTAGTAGTAGAGGATGCAACTTGATAATCTTTGTAAATGGACGAAGGGCATGTAACTTCTTCTTCTTCTTCAATACCAAGTTGAAGTTGCGTTCAATCCACCTGAGGTTGGCATTTCGTGTCTATATTTCTTTGAATGTTGTAAGCATTCTAAAAAAGAAATGCCACTAGAAAATGCAACCTTGCAATGTCTTCAATTGTGAGGTTGGGGTCGATGGCCATTGGACCTTGATGTTGGAAGCGATCAAGGTGGATGGGAGATGAAGGTGCTTCATACTAAACTTCATCGTCCATATTGGCAGTGGACTCAGTTTTCTTCTTTTTCTTCCTAAGATGGATGGTCTCAGTCCGTCGAAGACTTTGTTCAAACTATTGTCGAACAGGTAGAACGTTATCTAGGGGAAGGTTGTTGGTAGCATCATTGACAATTGAAGATTGCTCACCCTCTGAATGCTTGGGTCTTTGGGCTCCTCTATTTTCTAGTTTTCTAGTACAAGGTTGAGTAGGAGGAGAATGAACCTATTGTGTTGGTTTCACCTTCTTCACTTAAGGCACAAATATCTTTTCTAAATGTGGTGTAGCTTAACGTTTCTTGAAGGTCAATGGCCTATCGCCCTCATCCTTAGTCTTATTGAGTGCCCATAAATGTTCAATAGTGGATGAAGGTTTTTGCTTCTAAGGTGTTGGTCGTTTGGACACATGAGCCATGGCACCTATTGCCTTGGGAGCAATGAAAGTGGGAGGTGGACGTTGTTGAGCAGGTGCAACCTTGGACGAAGGTGCGCCCATCCTCTTCTTGGTTCTCTACTCAGCTTGAGTGGCTTCATCTATGTCCACTTCTTCTTCTTCTTCTTTTTCTTCAATAGCTTTCTCCCAAACTGCATCCAGTTGGTCGTCCCGCCCAATGTTGAGTCCAAATTTCTGATGAAGTTCAAAAAGTATGGAATCATCCACCTAGGAAGTTTGTTGGAATGAGCCATCATCTACCAGCCTTATTTTAGAGATGTTCTCTTAACTAAAGGCTTTCTACTTTGGTAGAAACACCCCATCCAAGTAGATTTTATCTTGCACATCTACGGGTGTCTCATACAAGAACTTCCTTATAACTCCATGGGTTTCAAATACCTTAGTGAGGACAACACTATGGTAGATGTCTTTCCTAATCCTCTCATCATTCATCACTTCAGTTGCAAAGCAGTTGAAAAGAATTTAGGGCAAGTCAAAGGGAGTGCCCTTCATAAGATGGTACAAAATAAACTTATGGGCATTGGACCAGAAATCCTTTGAGCCCTGTTTATGAATGATTGCCTTGTTGACTATCTGCTAAAATATTTTGGCCTTGCTTAGAATAATTCCATATTAACTTGGGGTCTTAGCCTAGTTGGATCCCTACAAGGAGTGCCTAATGTGGTCTTCAGTTCATCTCCCCAATTGTTCATGAACTTGGTTCCTCAATGCTCACAACCAACGGCTTGAGTGATAGTCTAAGCAGTTAGCTTCACTAGTATCCCTAGTACTTTTTTGGCAAAGTATGCTCCAATGTCTTCATTTCTATAGATTTTGGCAGTTCTCTAGAACTCTCTAACAAGTTCAGGCACCACTACCTTGGGGTCTTCGAACAAATGGTAGATGCCACACAACATGAAATAGGCTTTGATGACATGGTCAGTGTTTTCCAACAAGTCGATATCGAAGAAGTGTTCGACATGAACTCAGGGTTCTTTATCCTTCATAGTGACTTCAGCAACAAGGATAGTCATGGGTGCAGGGCTGGTGATCTGAATAGGAGAATTGTTCTCAGATGATACAGACAGAGGGTTGTTCTTGAAATCTGGCGTGGCTTGATGGCTTGTAATTGGTTCTGTTTCATGGCCATTGTTAGGGTTTCATGAATATTTTGAGTTTATAAGGGAAGAGAGGTTAAGGTGCATAGAGGTTTCTAAGAGAGAGAATATGAAAGGTTTATAGAGGGTTTCGATAGTGAAAGGTTTTAATGATGAGTGGGATTTTTCAAAAAGGATCTGACCGACTTCAGGTGACTCAGCACAAGTGCAATCAAAACACTGCATTTTGCTAAACTTGTGTCCAGGGTCACAATCCATATATAGGACGCACGTGTGTAGTGCACCAATACTGACTAAGCTCATTGGACGATAGGTCTTCTGGATGCTTAGTGTAGAAGCAAGCTTCATTGCTTCATGATGATGAATCAAGATTGATTCAAGGTGTTTTGATGATAACAAAGATGATGACAAAAAGCCCATGAGAATGATTTCAAGATTGAGTCAAGAACAATTCAAGAATCAAGAGAAAGATTCAAGAGAAGTTTCAAGTTTCAAGTTTTCAAGAATCAAGAATCAAGAATAATCAAGAACAAGATTCAAGACTCAAGATTCAAGTATCAAGAAAAGACTCAATCAAGATAAGTACTAAAAAGTTTTTCAAAACATTGAGTAGCACATGAATTTTTCACAAAACCTTTTACCAAAGAGTTTTTACTCTCTGGTAATCGATTACCAGTTTATTGTAATCGATTACCAGTAGCAAAGATTGTTTTCAAAAAGCTTTCAACTGAATTTGCAACATTTCAATTGATTTCAAAATGGTGTAATCGATTACAATGATTTGGTAATCGATTACCAGTGTGTTTGAACGTTGAAATTCAAATTCAAATGTGAAGAGTCACATCCTTTCACAAAAATGCTTTGTGTAATCGATTACCAGGGATAAGTTTTGAATAAAAATCAAAAGATGTAACTCTTCCAATGGTTTTCAAGTTTTTCTAAAAGTTATAACTCTTTTAATGGTTTTCTTGACCAGACATGAAGAGTTTATAAAAGCAAGACCTTAACTTGCATTTTAAATACATTGAATACATTGATTTCAATCCTTTACAACCCTTGAGTCTCTTTGAACATCTTCTTGAATTTCTTCTTCTTCTTCCTTTGTTAAAAGCTTTCTTAAGTTCTCTGGTTTTCCAAACCTTGAAAATAAAACTTGTGCTATTAATCTTTTTCATTCCCTTCTCCCTTTGCCAAAAAGAATTCGCCAAGGACTAACCGCCTGAATTCTTTTTGTGTCTCTCTTCTCCCTTTTCCAAAAGAACAAAAGACTAACCGATTGAATTCTTTTGTGTCTCCCTTCTCCCTTGTCAAAGAATTCAAAATGACACAGTCTGAGAATTCTTTTGATTCTTCCCTTTCCCTAAAACAAAAGATTTCAAAGGACTAACCTCCTGAGAATTCTTTTGTTTCCCCCTTCACAAAGTTTCTAAGGACTAACCGCCTGAGAACTT
Source organism: Glycine max (assembly GCF_000004515.6). Classification (NCBI taxonomy): domain Eukaryota; kingdom Viridiplantae; phylum Streptophyta; class Magnoliopsida; order Fabales; family Fabaceae; genus Glycine; species Glycine max. The sequence continues at coordinate 28,857,848 of NC_016090.4, read as the reverse complement.
TGTCTTAACACATTGGAGGGTACATCCTTTGTGGTACAAGTAGAGGGTACATCTACTTGGGTTGTTGTGACTAAGAACAAGAGAGGGCACATCTCTTATGGATCAGTTCTAGTGGAGGGTACATCCACTAGGTTGTTCAAAGAGAACAAGGGAGGGTACATCCCTTGTGGATCTTTGCTTGTAAAGGATTTTACAAGGTTGAAAATAAATCTCAAGGACTGCAGGTCGCTTGGGGACTGGATGTAGGCACAGGTTGATGCCGAACCAGTATAAAACTCTTGTGTTTGTCTTCTTCTTTCCTACACTCTTTAATTTTCGCTGTGCATTTTAATTATCGCTTTTACTTTTGGTTAAGTTTCTATTTCTGTTATTCACTTTCTTAACATCATAGTAAAAGCCTAAGAAGGATTAGAAGGGAAAATTTTAATTATTAAAGGTTCATTAATAATTAATTCAACCCCCCCTTCTTAATTATTCTGAGGCCACTTGATCCAACACTTAGGGATGTGTTAACGCTTCACACATTGATGTAAAAATTCATTCCACAAGGAACATGCCAAGCCTTTCTCTTAAAGAGATTAGTCTGTCCTCAGTAAGGGGTTTTGTAAATAAATCAGCAAGCTGATCTTCTGTGGATACAAACTGTAATTCCACAACACCCTTTTGAACGTGATCCCTTATGAAATGATGTTTTATTTCTATGTGTTTTGCACGTGAATGCGTGATGGGATTTTTAGAAAGATCTATGGTAGCAGTATTATCGCAAAGGATATGAATTTTACTCTTAAACAAGTTGTAATCCTCAAGCTGGTGTTTGATCCATAAGAGTTGAGAACAACAACTTGCAGCTGATATATACTCTGCCAAACTGTTGATAGAGCTATTGTACCTTGTTTCTTGCTCGTCCAAGAAACCAAACATCCACTAATGGAGTGACATCCTCCATTGGTGCTTTTTCTTTCCATTCTATCTCCAGCAAAATTCGCATCACAATAACCAAAAAAACATGTATTCCTTTTCTCTCTTAAAGCACAAACCAAGGTTATGAGTTCCAATCAAATATCTAAATATGCGTTTAACAAAAGATAAATGCACTTCCCTTGGTTCCTTTTGGAATCTGGCATAAAGGCATACACTGACATAATGTTAGGTCTGGATGCAATGAGATACAGAAGAGATCCTATCATTCCTCTATATATCTTTTTGTCCACCTACTTTGATTCTTCATCCAGTCCAAGTACAGTGGTTGGATGCATAAAGGTTTTCATTTGCTTTGCATCATCTATCTTAAAAATTTTCAGAAGTTCCTTCACGTACTTGGTTTCATGTATGTATATTCCACCATCTATTTTCTTGATTTGAAGTCCAAGAAAGAACTCCAATTCTCCTATCACACTCATCTCAAACTTTGCCTACATAAGCTTGGAAAAATCCTTGCACAGAGAGTCATTAGTAGCATCGAATATGATATCTTCCACATATATATGGACGATCAGGAATTGACTTGCATAATCTTTGTGAAACAAAGTAGTATCTACATTTCCTCTTATAAAGCCATTTTCAGTTAAAAACGAACTTAACTTTACATACCAAGCTTGAAGATCTTACATTAAACCATACAAAGCCTTGTTATGTTTGAAAACATGATGAGGATAGATAGAACTCTCGAATCTAGAGGGTTGTTCCACATAGACTTCTTCCTTAATCAATCCTTTGAGGAATGTGCATTTTACGTCCATTTGATATAACATCATGCCATGATAAGCAACAAAGGATAGTAAAATGCATATTGCCTCTAGACGAGCAACAAGAAAAAAAGTTTTAGTATAATCTATACCTTCCTGTTGTGAGTAACCTTTGACCACAAGCCTAGCCTTGTTCCTCACTACCTTACTTGTTTCATCCAACTTATTTATGAACACCCATTTTGCTCCAATGCCAAATTTACCTTTTGGGAGTTCCACTAGCTTCCAAACATCGGTCTTCTGAAACTAGTCCAACTCTTCATGCACTGCTTTGACCCAATATTCATCAAACATAACATTATCTATTTGCTTTGGCTTGATCTCGAAAAGTAGCACTGTGTGTTTGAGAGAATTCCTTGTCTGGAGTTTGTCCTTAGGATCACTAATGATCTGAGACTCTGGATGATGTTTCCTTAATAAGCGTCCAGTTGGTTCTCTGACTTCTTCAGGTCGATCATCCATAGGTGAGTTAGACGCAAGTTGGTTCTAACTGGATGCAGCATCAGTCTTAACGATATCTTCTATTTTCATCTCTACAAAGGACTCATCCAACTTTGATATTGTAGTATCAGGCTTGTTGTCATTAAATCTTACATGAATGGCCTCTTCCACGGTCAAGGTTCTGGAGCTATACACTCTATATGCCTTGGACGATTCAGAGTATCCAAGTAAGATTCCAGAATCACATTTGGAGTCAAACTTTCCAAGGTTATCCTTGGTATTTAGAATGAAACACTGACATCCAAATGGGTGGAAATAAGAAATGTCAGGTTTACGTTCCTTTCACAATTCATAGGGAGTATTCTTTAAGATTGGCCTTATATAAATTATGTTTTGTAAATAACAAGCAGTGTTTCCTGCTTCAACCCAGAAGTGTTTGGGGGTTGAGTGGTCGTTAAGCATAGTCTTAGCCATTTCTTGAAGAGATTTATTTTTCCTCTCAACAACTTTATTCTGTTGTCGTGTTTTTGGAAAGGAAAAATTATGGTGTATACCATTCTCTTCACAGAATTTTTCAAAAAGATCATTTTCAAACTCTCCCCCATGATCACTTTTGATTAAAGAGATACAAGTACCTTTTTCATTTTGAATCTTTTTATAGAATTTATAGAAGGTATCGAAAGACTCATCCTTGTGAGTTATGAACCTGACCCATGTCCATCTAGTGTAATCATCCGGTATGACCAGACCATATCTGCATCCAGAAAGGGATGTAGTCCTAGTTGGTCCAAACGTGTCAAGGTGTAGGAGTTTTAAAGGCCTAGAAGTGGAAACAATGTTTTTGGCATTAAAAGAACTTTTTACTTTTTTTCCTTTTTGGAAAGCTTCACAAAGAGAATCATCTTGATATGACAACTTTGGAAGACCTCTTACGAGGCTATGCTTTTGAAGCTTTGACATTAACCTCAAGCTAGCATGACCAATCTTCTTATACCATACCCAATAATGCTCTTTGACTGAGAGTAATCATGATACCTTTCGATTGGACAAATCACCAAGTTTAATCTTATAGATATTTCCTTGTCTTTTAGTAGAGAAGAGTGAAGAGTTGTCATTGTTCTGGATGATACATATATCCTTGTTAAAGGTGACATTGTATCCACTGTCACATAATTGACTTGTGCTATACAAGTACAATATTATCAATAAGAGGATAAGGAGTAATACAGACCTTACCTACCACCAGTTATTAGACCTTTCTGATTCCCTCCGAAAGTGACCTTTCCACTAGACATAAGGCTTAGGGATTGGAATATAGACTTTTCGCCTATCTTGTGTCAAGAGTAGCCACTGTTTAGGTACCATGACTGGTGTTTCTTTCCTTCTATCAAGGAGGTACGCAACATGAATTATTTTATTCTTAGGTACCCAAATCTTTTTAAGTCCTTTTTCCTTGTTAGCATGTGGATACTGGTAAGCACTGGATGAACCTTTCCACATAAATAGCAAACAATGACTTCTTCACCATGTACAACCTTTTTGCCTTTGAAACCATGACTAGATTTGTCTTTGGGGTTTCTTTGCACCTTAATAATTTTGTTAAAGGCTTCATGACCACCAACAAATTTTCCTAGGTTATCTCTCAAGGTTTCTATCTCCTTATAAAGTTTTTCAATCTCAAGAAGTAGTTCCTTTAAGACCTCATGTCCTCTAAGCTTATAGTTTAAATCAGAAGAAATATTTTTATAATGCTGACTTTCTGTCTAGAGATTTGAGTTCTTCTTTTTCAACTTAGCAAGTAATTATTAGTAAGGGTGCATTCTTATTGAAGTAAAAGTTTGTTTAAGCATTTCCTTGCGCTCTTCTTCTGAGTCTTCTCCTTAAGAAGAGTATTTCATCCAAGGTTATCAAACTTGAGGGTTTACTTAGACTCGTGAGAGTTCCATAGACTCGACTCGTGGACTCAACTCGTAGACTCGTAAGAGTCCACTTCATATAAAAATAATAAGAAAATATCTATAAATAACATACTAATTAAATATTTCAACAATATATAAAGCAAAATAGTAAATCATAAATTTCACAATACTTAAATAACCGAGTCTAATAATGCATCACTACTAGATAATAACTTACAGATGTTATAGTAGTGATAGATCATTCCTATTGAGGATTTGATGTTATTAGAGAACAAGGGTTTGATGTCATTAAAGGTGAGAATTTTTGTATTTGAGAATAACACCATAAATGAAGGTATGTTGAACACAAAATAGACAGAAAATAACCCAAAATGATTTACATTTTGGCCTAATTTTTTTAACTTGCTGACTCCTTGACTTAATAGTAAACTCGAGAGTCTAACGAGTTTACTTAGAGTTTATAGAGTTTATCCAGAGTCTACTAAAAAAAGAGTTTACTCAAGAGTCAACTCACAGAGGGTAAGTGAACTCATAAACTTGTAAGAGTTAGCGAGTTAACTCGAGAGTTTCATGACCATGCTTTCATCAACTGGATACCTTTTCGTTCCATAATGCCATGACCTCCTCACAAATAGAGGTGTCTTGTACATCACCAAGTTAATTGATTTCTAGGACAAAATCAACCACATGAGCCTGTTGAATTTTCTTGTGATCCTCATGTTTGTTTTGTTCTCTATAAGCTTTATAGATACGAGCAGAGGTAGACAAAAGTTTATTATACCCTTTAATTAAGTCTTGTCTAGATTTAAGTATTATCTCTTCACCATCAGAGTTGATAGTGTTATCAGGTTGATGATCCTCATTATCTGAACTTCCGTCCAGTGTTGGTTAGCTTTACTAGTGGATGCATCAACAATCAGACACAAGTTGGCTTCTTCCTCACTATCCTCGTCAAACGATGAATCGTCCAGGGCCTCCCAAGTGCTCATAAGGCTTTTCTTTTTGGACTTGAAGAGTTTGTTCTTCTTATCCTTTGACTTTTCAAGGTCAGGACATTCTGACTTGAAGTGTCCTGGCTTCTTGCACTCATAGCAAATGATTGAACTTTTCTCTTTTTTATGGAAGGATCTTCTGGACGAATTATTGAAACTGGAAGAGTTCTTATTTTTCCACATCTTTCTAGTGATTAGACTTATCTCATCATCTTCTTCATCAGAGTCATCATTGTTAGATTCTTCTTCTAAAGTATCATTAATAGCAAGGGCTTTGGACAATAACTCTTTGAACACAGAGTTATGTTTTGGTCTTTGAATTGTAGGGGCTAGTGACTTCCCTTTCTTTGTTCCGTCATCTTGAGCAAGCTCATGCTAATGGACTTTAAGAATCCCAACGAGCTCTTCAAGAGTCATTGAATCAAGATTCTTGATGGCTTTTAACATTGTAACTTGTGATCTCCACTTTCTAGATAAACTTCGTAAGATTTTATCAACGTGATCGTAATTATCATAATGTCTACCTGGATAGTGGAGCTCGTTCAAAATGGTTAGGAAGCATCCAATCATGGTTTGGATATCTTCTCCCTCTTCCATAATGAAGAGTTCATGCTTACGAGTCTAAAGGCTCAACTTGTTATGTTTTACCTCAAAGGACCCTTCGTAGGTAATGGCTAAGGTGCCCCACATTTGTTTAAAGCATCTGAAGCTATGAACTTTGGAATATTCTTCTTGTGAGTGCACAAAAAAGCATTCCTTACGCGTGAATTGAGAAAAATACGCACTTATGATTATCGATCCATTTTTTTCCTGGGGATCTCATTCTTCTAAGCATCTAAAGGAATGTGATTGCCCTTTTCTACAACATCCCACATATCAATGTGAATGGATTCAAAGAAGACAATCATTCTTTCCTTCCAGTATGCATAGTTGGCTCCCTTGAACATAGGAGGCTTGTTTGCGGCAAATCCTTCTTCCATTATTTCAAGAATTTTATTTCCTTTACTCTATCAAGAGCTCAACTCAGAGGCCAAACTCTAATACCAAATGAAGTACCTGAAACACACTAGAAGGAGGGTTGAATAGTGTGATGGATAAAACTTAGTCTTTCAAAAAATTTGAAAGCTTTTCTCATATAGATATCAATGGACGATGGGGTTCATTCAAGGGGTTCAAAATCACTTTGTGTTTAAAAACCAGTTAACAAACTTGGACACAATAGTGTAAGTAACTTATAGAAATATAGAAGCAGTAAAGAAAACACAAAGGTTTAATACTGGTTCACCCCAACTCTTGGGCTACATCCATTTCTCCTTCAAAACTTGAAGGGTTCCACTAATCAAACCTTTGATTACAACCAAGAATTCTCTATGCCACTTTTGGCTACAACGAGTACTCTCTAGGTCACTCCTAGCGCTATCCTTAATCTCCTCTTGAGATCTAGACCCCAAGTATTTTTTGTCACTAAGACACTCCTGGCTTTCACAAATGATAGATGTTTGATAGAAAATATATTCTAATCACTCAAGCAATGTTTACACAATATGCTCAAATACAATGGAAACTTGTTAACTTAGCAGAGCTAAGGTTCACTCAAGTTTCTTTTGTCCAATAGAACTTATAGCATTATAACACTTGGTTTGTTTTGACTCAGAATATTCTTTTTTTATTAGACAACATTAATATGAACATCTTCAAGCCTTATATAGACTTCAGAGCTTCGATTTGTTGAGAGATCCCAACTAGTCATTGTCTAATAGCTTAGGTGTTTTACACTAGGTTGTTACTGTGCAGAGAGAGAGTGTGAGGACCAATAACACTTTCTACAACATATCTTTAGAGAAGTACAACTTGCCAGTGTCACCTTGTGCTCAAAGCTAATTTTCATCGTACCAATCGAATATAAAATTAACAACATAAGACAAAAGGAATTAAGAATGTCAAGACAAGACAATTTGAATCTTCCCTTTTGTGCGCTATGGCACGAATTGCTTACTGAACCTATGGATATTACTTTTTGATGATTAATTTTAGTGCTTGAGGATTGAGTAACTGTTTCATTGCCTTTGTACAATGAGCCAACTGCTGAAGCACTTGTCTTCTTAGGACTAGGCGTTGAGGTGGTATCATCCAATGACTAATACTTTAGCTATCGTCCAGAATCTTTCTATTCATGTTTTGTGCTTGTATCTCATAGAGATAGATAAACCTGTAGCTTAAGCATGAAAGGTTAACATATAAAATTTATACCTTGTTAGCATCAAAATCTTAGGGATTTTAATTGTTTGGTACAATTCAATATGGCTTAAATGTAGCCAAACTTAACATAAAAAAAAAAACATTATTAGGGGGGAAAAAGGTGCAAAAACAATGAACAAAGAAATGCTTAGCAACCAAATAAAAGGGATGGAAAGAAAATTTAAAACATTAGTTTAACCCTTTTCTTTCCGAACTCTAGTTACACACTTACATCTTCTTTAGTGTTAAGCAAATTTTATATAAGGTTCTTATTTTTAAAGAATGTTTAATTTTTTTTTAAGAAAATTAGTCGAAGTTTATTCAATTGTAAGATTGTTAAATCTTCTTTGCCCCCATATATGTGGTCTCAACTCTCATGTTTGTCTTAATTTATCCATATCATAAAAGAAAGAATAACTTACATCTTTGATTTCCTTTGGCTTTATTTCCGTAGAAGTAATCTCCTTAGGCTTCACTTCTGGTGATATTAATTCAACTTTTTCCTTGCTCTTCTTCTCTATAAGCTTCAAGATTTTCAAAGGCTCTATTTTCCCTTTTGCATTGATTTCTCCTTTCTCAAACTCTATTTCCACACTCAGTACCCCTATTGAAAAATCACCATGACATAAAATCATTAACTTTGTACCCCTATTGAAAAATCACCATCACATAAACGTGTTTTAGATTTTTAAGACACTAAGGGCTGGTTTCTTTAAACTTAAGAATTTTTTTTTAAAATAAGCACTTTTAAAAAAATTTAATAGGTAGATAAAATTTGTTTCTCAAAATAAGAAAAAAAAAAGCAACTTATTTTAAGCAGAAGTAGTCTAACAAACATACTAAAAAAATAAAAAAAAATATATTTATTTTGTCAAGAAATAAGTTTTTTTTTCAAGAAATAAGTTTAAACAACCTTACCCAATTTTTTTTTACTTTTTCATTTAATACTTCCTTTATAAAGTTGTAGTCAAATTTTTTTGGAGAATTAGTAAGAAGATAAAATAATATTATTCAAATAAAAACTCATGAAAGTAAAGAAATGAAATTAGATTAGAGTATATTGATTAAGATGTCATTAGTCTCACTAAAACTAGACTCAAGACTCAAATTCCTTAATTATCCAAATCTTTGATGTAAACATTGTGGATGAAAAAACATATTTGAGAGGAAAGACTGCACTATAATCTATAGGTGTGTGACCAATCATATTCCAGTCAACCCAATTAATATTTCACACCAATGTCATAATAACAAAAAAAATTAAAGCATAAAAAAAAATATTTGTAGATTATATTCATACCTTGGGTAATCGTGAGATGCTTCTTGATTTTGCTCCCACATTCCTTGCAATGCAGGTTAACTTTGTAAATAGCAGTGATCACTTCAATGTCTTCTTTCTTTTCTTCCTTTCTTGCTGCCATTTCCTATTGAGCCAAATGAAGGCTCGGAGATAATGAAAGAAGCAAGTTAAGAAAATGGATCAAGATCACTACAATGTTGCATATTGAAATTTTAAAACTACCAAGTTTCATTACTAGAAAAAAATGCTTTTAACATCGATTATTTTAGACATTCAACATCGGTTTTGAATCGATGTTAAAAATATTGATGTTAAAAGTATCAATGTTAACATCGGTTAT